>NW_019947713.1:0-7704 GCF_002910315.2 Salvelinus sp. IW2-2015
CCTCCCGCACCACCGCCCCTCCCCCGCTCTCACACCTCCGGAGCCCCGCACCCCGCAGCCTCCCTGCCGTCTACCTCGCAGCCGAGGCTTCCCACCACCCCGGGGTATCTACCACGGTCGCTACTCTGGCGCACAGGACCTCCGACCCGCCGTCTCCCTATCCGACGAGGACTGACCCGTTCACTTACAGGTCTGTTATTCAGGACTGCATGAAACTTGCTGACCACAAACCCGACGTCCCCTGACCCACCGACCACAACAACAACACCAAACACAGCCCCCCCCCCCGACCAGACCCCATTGACCTTTCGCTTTTTTTCATCGGGGCACGTTTGGCCCCCATGCGCCCCCTCCAACTTATACTCATCCCACCGCACTCCGCGTCCAAATCCAACACACCACATCTTATGACCCTCACCTATTACTCTCAACCAATATCTCTCCCAGGCCGACAATGCTATGTGCTAAAACATCAGAGTTAATCCCCCTGCATGCCGGCCCGCACCCCCGCGCCCGTCGCCACCACACCCATCTGC
Organism: Salvelinus sp. IW2-2015; assembly: GCF_002910315.2. Taxonomy (NCBI): domain Eukaryota; kingdom Metazoa; phylum Chordata; class Actinopteri; order Salmoniformes; family Salmonidae; genus Salvelinus; species Salvelinus sp. IW2-2015. Next base: position 537 of record NW_019947713.1, read on the forward strand.
ACACCCCATTCGTCCGCTCTCCCCACCCCCACACAACAACCACACCCAATTAGACACCCTGGTACATCACTCAGAGACTCCCCTACCACCCCCCGGCACATGTACGCCCCCCCACCTGCACCCCCTGCGACCCCCCACGTTGCACCCCCGGCCACCGCTCGCCTGACCGACCCTCACCACCCTCCGCACCACGACACCGCCCCCACCACCTGCTCTCGCCCCTCCAAGGCCCACCCACGCACCCAGTCACCCCCCGTCGCTCGCAGACCCTACCCTCGCTAGGCACCGTCATACTGGTCAGCAGCCCCTCCTCCCCTCCCCCCGTGGACCCCCCCGGCCCAACACTTCTCCCCACCCCGCCGCCCATCCGGCCCCCCATCCGCCCCCACCCCCACCACCCTCCGCCCCCGCGCCCCCCAACCATGCGCAACATCGCTCCCCTACCCCACACCACCCACCCCCAATCTGCGGCCACCAGCAGTTCACCCCCCCCCAAGTCCCCCCCCGCTAGCCCCACACCTCCCGCCCCAACAACTCCTCACCACCCAGGCTCCCAGTCGACCCCAAGCGCGCCCACTACCCTTTCCCTCCCTGACTCCCCACGCCTTCAACTCCCCCAGTCCACGGAGCAGAACCGCTGCCTACAACCAAACACTCCACGACTATTGTACAGCTGCACTTCACCAGTTCATTCTAAGTCTCACGCCTTCCCCACAGGAATACCGCGCAGATAGTTCATCAGATAACGAAACATACGAAATACGTATAAAGAAACAAATACTGAACAATAATATTCAACCCTAACGCGCTCGATTTACATCATCCGAACATGTTTCCATCTTTTCAACCACGCAGACGAGACCGCAAGCAGACCCACCCACCACCCTCAGCCCCTCCCACCACTAGCCCACCGCTTAATCGGCCCACCCCCCACACCCTACTCCTCCCTGACTGTGTGGAAACTCCGCTCTTACCCTCTGCACTCCCCACCACCCGCCCTCACCCCAGTCATAACTCCGTCCCTACACCAGTCCGATGCTGCACGTCAGCAGCTGGGTCAAGGCCCCGCACCGCCGCCAGCCCCCCCCCCCCCCGCCGCCCTCGACACACTGTCCCCAGCCGCCCCGCCCGCCCCCTGGTGCCCCCTCCCTATCCCCCCACAACCGACGAAGGTTATTCTCGAAGTTATTAGGCCACGCCACCCAGCCCCCTCCCCGCCCCCCCGCTGCCGCGTCCCAAGCCCCAGCCGCGAAGCGCGCGTCTCCTCATCTACACTCCAACCAGCAGACAAGGAGATACAACCAGCATCGCATCTCGTGAAAAGGAAGGCAGACAGCATCGCATATCGTACAGACAGAGAAAGAGGAGACAGATCGCAGATCCACATTGGAAACAAGAGAAGAGCGAGACGACGCATCATCTCTATGAACAGAGCAGAGGAGACAACGCAATTCTCCATCTCGTGAACCATGCAGAGACCACCAGGAGACAGACCAGCATCGCATTCTCAATCGAACAGGAGAAGGCAGACCAGATCGCATTCCGGTGACCAGAGGTAACCAGGACCAGAGCCCTGTGCTGATTGAAGATGTCAGATTTGGGAGTTAAAAAGATTCGGACTTGATATCTTACAGGGTTTGAGAGTAAGATGGTCAATTGGGTCCTATGCACATGCGGAGAGTCGAGGTCGGTATTTAAGAGACTTCTGCAGCTATATTGTGGCCCGTTTATGATTGTCGGTGACCCCTGAGTTGATGACGTTGGTTAACGGTTTACCATCTCAGTCCAGGAGCACCAAGACCTCCCTGACGGAACATCCTATGGAACAGACGTCAAATGGGACCAGCGTGACTCCCACGTTAGGGTTTTCCGTAACACCGAGAGAGAGAGGACGGACACTCCACCTACCTGCGGCTGCTTTACAGAGAGGTCAGAGACAGAGTAATAGAAGCTAGACGAGAGCAAGTTTGAGACAACCTCCCTTGATGTACAAAAAAGGCATTGAATATAAATGACCAGATCTGATTGACCATCATTTACTATAATAGATGAAGAACCTCCCTCATTCCCACCCCACCCCCCACCTGGTCCCTTCGTCACTATCCGCGTTAATACCCCCTTGTACACAGTCAGTTCATGCAACTCAGTATCTTCTCATCGACTCTTTGACTTTTTTCTCACTACATTTATTTAAAATGATTAAAATCTTCCCCCTAACTCCAATTCTCACCTACACCACATACCTAATGAAAGCCAAAATTCAGAGGTTTAGACCTTTTTGCAAATGTACTTAATAAATGCTAAAATGATATCCCTTTATTCTAAATAAAGTATCTTTATTTAATTGTAATACATTTTTTGAATTCCTTTGTATGTAGGGGGGTATGGTTCGATCTATTATGGTAATGTGATAGTCATTATGGGCATATTTGTGATTATCTTTTGGGGTATCTGTTTGATGGTATTTGGTGATATTCTGTTGTTAAGATAGAGTCATTTGAGCTCGAACATATGTATCGCGACCAGCACACCAACGCAGCACTAAGTCGAATCCAAAGTCGACGCATTGACCTCTGAGACTCAGCCGACTCCAACAACCAATCATGGCTACTTAGTTTACTTCTTCGTTGGTGAGATATGATTTTAGGATACACACTCACACCCACAACCCTCGCCCCTGCCGACAACAGCCAAGGCGGTCCTGGCTAATGCTTATGCGGCACCCCCTTTCCCATCTCACGAGTAGCTGATGTTTTTGCGTCAATCGTCACAAACCACGCCGAACCACCCGCCCTCTCCTCAATCTCAAAGTATAAACAGCAACATGCCTTCCCAGTCCCTCTTTTAATCGCCCTAGCCCCCGTCTGTTAGGGTTCAGCCACCCCCATTCCTCCACTCTTACATCATCTCATACTACCCATCACAGTCATGATTAAATTTGATCCAGACCCACACCACTGATGAATCCATTTGAGCAATAACTCATAGATTCGAGCTACAATTACCTACGCCCAGTGTACTTTGATAGCATTCCTCAGTTACACCCACCGTTCCATTTCGCCACGTCAGCTATTTCCACCCACCCTCCAAAATGTCTACTCTTTTCTAATAACAGCCCTGAGACACCTAAATCTTCAAAGATGAACACCTCCAGGAACCCTCTCGCCCAGGTCAGAGCTCTCTACCACCCGCACCCCCAACCCTCTTTAGGCTTCTGCCCCATCTCGCCGTGGCCAACCTATTACCAGCACTTATACCTGGCCACCCTGACCCCTTTACGGCCCGCCTCTCCCCACCGTGCTAGCCTGGCCGGTAGGCAATAAATCCCAGTTCCTCATCTGCTACCTCCAAGATTATCTGATTCTGTAACGGGTGTGAGGTAAAAAGGAAGTTTCAAACCCCCACTGCCACAACGAGTTCCCGACCCCCAACCCTGCCCCCTTCTCGTCAATCTTCATATTCAAGTCATGAACAAATGTGTTTGGGTAAGTCTTTAGATAAACCAACCCCCCCCCCCCCAACCCCCCCCTTTGGTTCCTCAATCAATCAATGCCAGTAACGGCTGTCTGTTAACCCCCCCCCCTCCTCAGTCTCAGGAGGGTGATTGTAATACTGTCATGATCAGATCTTGTCCGTAATGGATGAGGGAACCGTGGGTTACTGTTGATGTAACATCAACTTCATTGGTAAGCCCCCACCCCCCGCCACAGCCGTTCACACATCGATCACGCAATTTCCGTCCATGTGGAGGATTTGATCAAGCAACTAGCCAGACGGGTCCTACCAAAGATACTTGCCTTGTCTTGCATCACAAACTTACCGCCCCTCCACCAGCCGCTCTCCCCCCCCTTTGACATCTCTCAGATGCTACATTAGAAGTTTTGGACAACGACGAGCGGACCGCTTTATTAGTGTGGAGTCACGTAGGCTTGGGGTTGAGAGTGGGCACGCACGACACCAACCGCTCTCTTCAACCCCCCCCCGTTCGAGTATCAGTACCCAAATCGTCGAAGATGAAATAACCATGAGACATACAGAAAGAGCAGGATAGCTAGATCTGTAACCCCCGCCCCCCCACTGTCTCATCCAAAGTTACCTGATCTATCTACGAGCCGCACGCCCCGCCCTTCCCCCCCCCCTCCGTCCCCGCCGGCCGCCTCGCAGCCCCCGCCCCGTGCCTCAAATTCTTTTTCCGGTTTGCCAATCGCCAAACTCAAAGTAACTGCTCAATCGTATAAAACCCCCAAGTAGTTCCCATTACTTCCATCACGAATTGCAAAGTTAGGTAACGGTAACGAGGTGGTCAGACCAAACTTCCTCTCCCCCTTCAGCCCGACCCATTGAGCTCCTAATAACCTGAGAAAATCTTGTCTTAATCAATATGTAAGCTGCTGTCAGCAGTTGGGGACAATTGTGTGGTATAGTGTGTTCTTCCCCCTGAAGATCATCCCCTGTCAAGAAAGAGAAAGTACATTAATGGCGTTGGGTCCCATACTTAGATTTTTTGAGAGTGATTACCTTCTCTGTAGGTAATATTCGCTTGTTCATGCATGGTGATTGGGCCATCGTGCTGTTTCTTGGCCATAATGCCGAATGTTTCCAAAAACAAGGAGCTCCAGTCTCGTTGTGCATAGAACTGGCCAGCTATCAAAGATGGCATGTAGTGGAGTACCTCCGTTTGGGCAGCTGTAGCTTGGCATCTCCCGTAGCGGCCTCTGTAAATGTGACCCAAAGGAGCGCTGTGTGTTGGGGAAAGGATGTAGGTACTTTAATTCAGCAGAACTGCAGACCGATTGAGGTGCATTAGGCCTGCCAGCATAATCACTTCTGATGAAGGAGGGCAACAAACCACCCAATTCATGTTTATATATATTTCATTTGTATACTTCCTAGGCGGCTGACTGTAGCGATAATGGAGCTGTTTTTAGCGCCTAGGCTTTTTGTTAACATACCTTCAAGGGAGAAGCATTCGCCTTGATTGTAAGTGGGATCTCTGACTCTCCTCGTTAACCAACCGTTCAACATAAAATACACCAATTGGAGACCCTTGCCGCCACTTACATTTGTCGTTAGATCTTCTATTAGTAGGGAATTTCACTGTCATCCTGATAACCACCATTACTTCAAAGTTACCATATTCACCCAGTTTAATCAATTTGTAACAAAGTGAATAGCTTTAGGTTACTGTCATTCATATTCCACCCCTAGGTATCAATGTTATAACAGGCGACTTAGGTTTTAGAGTTACTGTCATTCATATCTAACACCAGTTCACAGTGTAAACAGTGAAGGTTTAGGGTTACTGGTCATTGGAGTATTTCACCCAGTTCAATGTAGACAGTGAAAGGTTTTAGGTACATGTCATTTCAATTCACACACTTTCAATGTAACACAGTGATAGGTTTAGGTACTGGTCATTCATATTCACCCAGTTCAATGTAACAGTGATAGTTTAGGTTTACTGTTCATTCCATTCTCCATTCCACCCAGTTCAATGTAACAGTGATAGGTTTTTAGAGTTACTGTCCATTTATGATTCACCCAGCTTTCAAATGAAAATACAACCAGTGACCTAGGTTCTAGGCCTTACTTGTCTTCTCAAATTCACCAGTTCCTTCAATGTAACAGTGGATAGGAGGTTAGGTTACTTCAGTCATATCGACCACAGATCTCAATGTTACCAGTGATCCAGGTTTAGCCAAGTATACTGGTTCATCAAATCCACCCAAGCATTCAAATTGTAACAGGTGATCAGGTTTATCCGTTACTGTAAATATCTTATTCATATTCACCCAGTTCAATGTAACAGTGATAGGTTTAGGTTACTGTCATTCATATTCACCCAGTTCAATGTAACAGTGATAGGTTTAGGTTAGTACATGATACTMKAATGTTCCCTATACCCATCATGAGGTTACTACAACCTAGCCTATGAATGAAARTKTATAATGTAGGTGCASMCAGGTSRAGAGAAAAATCAAGGTGACAGACAGTGACACATTCAATACCTCCTTGTACGCTCTTGCCTGCATCTAGCTGATCTGGGGTGTARTCAATAGTCCGAACATTTGCAAACAAGAGTTTCTATTGGACAAATTCAGGTATGTTTATCCCCATTTAATTATGTTTGTTTTACGTTTAATAAAACGTTTTTCAACAGAATCGATGGTATGAATACACCCCTGATCACAGGCAAACACAGTTCACTGTCATAGCAGCCACATACAAACAGCATGATGACTTTACTCGTTGTATATATAATTCCTTCTCACATCTACGTGCTCTCCTCCTCTCACCTTTTCCTTTCCCTTGTGCAGAACACAACAGCTGTCTATGAACAGGCAAAGAAACCTTTCCAAGCCAAACCTTCATACCATAACCGCTAACCACTAMACACGGCCTAACATCGTTGTCACCTATTAGCTAACGTCATAGTTAMCATAGCTACTAGAACTAACACGTCAGTAAACCCRCTACAATCGTGCAGTACAGTGTACAGCAAGCAGTTTAGCAGTTACACCGGCGGGCCCCGGTGGCAATAAATTAATAAAACCAAAAGCTTTACCTTGACATGGAAGAGTTTCAGTGTTGGATAGCCGTAGCCAGCTAGCTAACATAGCGTCCCTCTCTGATTGAACCGGCTAAACTAGCTAGCTGCATTAGCTAAATAAGTGAAAGTGAAACAAATACAACAAAATAAATATGTCTCTCTCTCTCCCTCTCCCTCTGTCTCTGTCTCTGTCTCTGTCTCTGTCTCTGTCTCTCTCTCTCTCCCTTTATCTCTCTCTCTCTCTCTTTGTCTGTCTCTCTCTGTCTGTCTCTCTCTGTCTCTCTCTCTCTCTGTCTTTGAACAAATTAATTTGTTCAAAACGGTTCAACTATTGTCTTTCTCTGTCTTTGAGTCAGCTACTCACCACATTTTATACTGGTATACACTGCAGTGCTAGCTAGCTGTAGCTATGCTTTCGGTACTAGATTCATTGTTACTTTGATTGGGTGGCAACAGGTCAGTTCATGCCACAAGAGCTCTGATAGGTGCAGGACGTTCCGCCGCCCCCCGCCGCCCCCCCCGGGGAGGGAGGTTGATCACGACACCATTATGTGGTTTATTTTAATTAGATGGTTTGCGGAAAATGGAGGATATAGGGTGAGGCGGGAGGCGACGATG
>NW_019947713.1:14025-20211 GCF_002910315.2 Salvelinus sp. IW2-2015
TAGCAGTGTGTGTGTTTTGGTACAGTGTGTGTGTGTGTTGTGTGTAGTTGTGTGTGGCTGTGTGTGTTGTGTGTGGGGTGTGTGTGTGTGTGTGTGTTGGTTGTGGTGTGTGTGGGTGTGTGTGTGTGTGCGTGCATGTGGTGGTAACAGTGTGTGTGTGTGTGTGTGTGTGTGGTGTGTGTGCGTGTGTGTGTGGTAACAAGTGTGGTGTTGTGTGTTGTGTGTGTGTGTGTGTGTGTGTGGTGTGTATGGCGCAGTGTGTGTGTGTGTGTGTGTGTGTGTGTGTGTGTGTGTGTTGTGTGTGTGTGTGTGTGTGTGTGTGTGTGTGTGTGTGTGTGTGTGTGTGTGGTGCTGGTGGCAAGTGTGTGTGTGTGTTGTGTGTGTGTGTGTGTGTGTGTGTGTGGTGTGTGTGTGTGTGTGTGTGTGTGTGTGTGTGTGTGGTGTGTGTGTGTGTGTCATGGGGTAGTGGTGTGGTTTGACATGATGTAAGGGGTTCAGTTCTGGGGCAGGGTGATAGAACACTGTTCTGGGTGTTAAATAGTAGTGTACACACACACACACACACACACACGTTTCTTAATGCAATGACATCAATACAACATTGTAAAATGTTTTGGAACCTTTCTGAAATGTTTTGGAATGTTCCAGGAAACGGTTTGAAACATTCCTGAAACGTTTTGGATAAATGTGCTGCCATATTTATAGATATATCCAAGGCCTTTGAAACGGTCGATCACCCCCCTCACCCCTCATTCAAAGGTTATCTGAAATGGGCATTGACCAGTTGTCTTGCAAGTGGTAGGTGAGCTTTCTGAYGGTGTCGAGTCATGTTACCTCGATATTACGGAAGGTGTCCCACAGGGGTTGGTTTTGGTACCTGATCTCTTTACTATTTGTATAAATATATTTGTCTGTTTGTTAAAACGTGTAATATTCATCTGTATGCAAATGGAACTGTTATGTATGCCATTGCCCCAGATGTTGACCAGGCAGTCTGACCTTGTTGCCTTACAGAAGTCCTTGGTTTAAAACTGTTCTTTAATACGTGTGTAATGTAGACGCTGGGAGTCTAAAAGCAGGTGCAGGTGGTAAGTTTAATATAATAATTAACATGGAACGATACAACGTAGGAGTAACGTCTAGACATGAACAAACAGAAACAATACTGCCCGGGGAAGGAACCTACGGGAGTGCCAGATAAAGGGGAGGTAATGGAGTCCAGGTGCGCGTAATGATGAAAGCCAGGTGCTTTCATCATGATTCCCAGGACCATGTGGTTAGTAAACAGCCGACGATGTCGAACGCCTGGAGGGGAGTAGACGTGACAGCGTAAAAAAACAGAATGTCCTGGTTGGTTTGAAACTGGTCCTTAATGCGTGAAAAAMTAAATGTATGTTGTTTTCTGGTAGAAATATTTCAGATGGATTACACATTTCTAAATGGGATGGTTTTCTCAACGAGCAGGTTCCTATCTATAAATATCTGGGCCAGGTTAAGGAGCTGAGATTTAATGTGGGCTTCTTTTATAGAAATAGATCATACCTCTCCCTAAACAGCAGGAAACAGGTTGTACAGGCAACCTTCCTGCCAGCTCTTGATTATGGTGACACCATTTATCAGAAGGCAGCAGCCACTACTCTAAAACCCTTGGATGCACTGTACCATAGCTCCCTTCGCTTTGTCACAGCTGACAGGTTTAATACTCATCGCTGCGTCCTTTATCAGAAGGTCGACTGGACCTCTAAATTCCTGTAGATCACTTMATTTCTCCCTTTTTGTTTACAAAGCTCTGCTGCTTCCAACAAAGCCCTGCTGCTTCTACAAAGCTCTGCTGCTTCTACAAAGCTCTGCTGCTTCTACAAAGCTCTGCTGCTTCTACAAAGCTCTGCTGCTTCTACCAAAGCCCCTGCTGCTTCTACAAGCGCCTGCTGCTTCTACAAAGCCTGCTGCTTCTACAAAGCTTGCTGTTTCATTACAAGCTCTGCTGCTTCTACAAAGCCCTGCTGCTTCTACAAAGCTCTGCTTAAGCTGTGCTCCAACAAAGCTTCTGCTGCTTCTACAAAGCCCTCCTGCTTCTACAAAGCTCTGCTGCTTCTACAAAGCTCTGCTGCTTCTACAAAGCCCTGCTGCTTCCAACATATCTCACTTCTCTGTAATAGTATAGAAATACTAGGCACCTGTTTACAGGGTTGGTTAACTCTGGAGGTCTCTTGTGTCTCCTACCGATCCAGGTAAATCAGCCTTTAGTTTTAACTCCCCTGTGTTTGCAATAATTTATCCCTGGTGCCAATCGGAACCTCATGACATCAGAGGTTTGTTTTGCTTGGATCTAATAATGTATCTGTTGAATCTTTGTTAATTAATGTATTATTATAATTTTTTTATTATCATGTTTTGTCAATTGTTTGTTCTCAGGGCACCATTGAGAATGGGACCCTGGTCTCAACTGGGGTCCCCTGAATAAATAAAAGTTTTATAAAAAATAAAATCCCTAAAACGTTATGAAAAGTTCTAGGAACGTTTTGCACTGTTTGTGAAAACGTATCTAAAATGTTTATCAAACATTCTTGGAACATTTAAAAACGTTCCTGAAACGTAAAAAAAAAAAAAGAAGTTTGTAAACATAACATATTTTAATCGTTCTGCAACAATGACTGTACGTTATTGTTCACCTCCACACAAAAAAAGGTTTTCAGAACTTGTTCACAACCTTACAGCAACTTTTTCACAATTTTAGCTGGGCTTACAGGTGTGTGTGTGTGTTCGTGTGCGTAAGTGTGTGTGTGTTCGTAAGTGTGTGTGTGTTCGTGTGCGTAAGTGTGTGTGTGTTCGTGTGCGTAAGTGTGTGTGTGTCTGGTTTTTGTCCAATAAAGAAAATGGAAAAGCCAATAAATACAATTATCCGGGAGAAGAAGAAAAAATCCTAAAATAATGTTTTATTATTTATTATATTACATTATATTAACCTCTTCATTGATTCAGTCGATGGAAATACATTTGGCTGGTCATACTTTTCAGTCTTTAGGTTAATTTACATAATTAAGTGAAATTCAAATGTGTACAGTATAAGAGCTGCTGCCCTGGGAACTGGGAACTCTGAAAAACACGAGGTCAAATCATGACGTCAGTGATCTTCAGGTTGGAAAGTTGGAGCTCTGGAAAGAGTTCCCGAGTTCCCGAGTTGGAATTCCAAGTTGGAAGACCGTTCAAAGCGATTTTTCCCCGTCGGAGCTAGTTTTTTTTCCAGAGTTCCCTTCGTTGCTACATCCATTTTTGGACTTACAAAGAAATTACTTACAAAGAAAATTCCCCAAAACATGGTTAAACTATAATGTTGACATCATGGATGGACATTCCTTGCATCCATAGCTCTGTCCATGCAATTGAGAGTGATTACATCCAGCAAGATGCCTTAGCTTTTTAACAAACACGAGGTGGGGAGAATGCTTTGTTACGGCTTCTACTATTTTAAAGGTTTTCATGATAGAATAATGATACAGACAGACAACCTCCCTTTTTCCCCTCCTCCATACTCACCTCCTCCTTTCTATACTTCTCCCTGCACCCGCTAAAATCCACTCTGCTTCATTCCTCCCTCCTCCCCTCGTCCCTTGTTCCCCTCCCTCCTGCTCCACTCCTCCCTGCTCCCCTTCTCCCTTCCTCCCATCTTCCCTGCTATCGTTCTCCCTTTTTCCCATCCTCCCTGCCCTCCTCACTGCTCCCCCTCTTTTCCTTCCTCCCATCCTGCTCCACTCCTCCTTGCTCCCCTTCTCCCTGCAATCTTCCTCCCTTTCTCCTTTCTCCCCTCCTCCCTGCTATCATCCTCCCTTCCTCCACACCTCCCTGCTCCCCTCCGCAGTGTTATCCTCTATCCTCCTCCCATCCTCCCTTCCTCCCCTCCTCCCTGCTATCATCCTCCCGTCTTCCTGCTAACCTCCTGCTTAGTCCCTCCTCCCCCTCCCTTTGCTCCCCTCCTCCCGCTGTCCTCCTCTCTGCTCCCTCCACCCTGCTATCCTCCTCCACTCCTCTGCTTCTCCTCCTCCCTGCTATCATCCTCCCTTCTTCCCACGTCTCTGCCCCCCTCCCTCCTCCCTCCTCCTTCTCCCCTGCTATCCTCCTCCTTCTCCCTCATACTCTCTCACTTCTCCCTCCTGCCTGCTCCCCTCCTCCCTGCTTCCCTCCCACCTGCTTCCCTCCACCAGCTCCCCTCCTCCCTGCTCCTCTCCCCCTGCTATCATCCTCCCCTCCTCCCTGCTCCCCTCCTCCCTGCTATCATAGTCCCTTCTCCCTCCTACTCTCCTCACTGCTCCCTCCTCCATATCTCCTTCCTCCTACCCTCTTCCCTGCTCACCTCCTCCCCTTGCTCCTCCTCCCCTCCTCCCCTCTTCCTGCTCCCCTGCTCATTTCCTCCCTTTGCTCCTGCTCCCCTCCTCCTGCTATCGTCCTCATTGCTCCCGTGCTCTCTCCTGCCTGCTCCCCTCCTCACCCCTATGCTCCTCCCTGCTCCCCTCCTCCTGCTATCCCTCCCTGCCCCCCTCTTCCTCCCACCCTTCTCCTGCTCACCTCCGTACTGTCCCCTACTCCCTGCTATCCTGCTATCCTCCTGCCTACTCCCCTCCTCCCTGCTATCCTCTCTGCCCGCTCCTCTCCTCCTGCTATCCTCTTCCCTGTTCCCTCCTCCCCGCTCCCCTCCTCCCTGCTCCCCTCCTTCCTGTTCCCTTCCTCCCTGCTATCCTTCTCCCTGCTCCCCTCCTTCCTGTTCCCTTCTCCTGCCTATCCTCCTCCCTGCTCCCCTGTTCCCCTTGCTCCTCCTCTCCGCCCGCTCCCCTCCTTCCTTAACAAGCGATTGGATTCGTGAAGTTTGATAGCTCCGCAACCATTCAAAATGACAATATAGTACTTTTTTATTACTTTATCGTGGTGATTTTGTCGAAAATTTTTTGCTCAACTTTTTTTGTTTGTTTATATGTAGTTTATAGTATATTCAGAAATGTCTCTTATACAACTAAAAAGGATCTCTCACACACGACCCCCCCCCCCCTTTTGCCCTCAGAACAGCCTCAATTTGTCGAGAACTGGACACTAACAGGTGTCTAAAGCGTTCCACAGGGATGCTGGGGCCATGTTGGACTCCAATCTTCCCACAGTTGTGTCAAGTTGGCTGGATGTCCTTTGGGTGGTAGACCATTCTTGATACACATCGGAAACTGTTGAGGCGTGAAAAACCCAGCAGCATTGCAGTTCTTGACACACACCACCGGTGCGCCTGGCACTACTAACATACCCTATTCAAGGCCATCAATCTTTTTTCCTTGCCATTCACCCTCTGAATGCTTACTGCATACCACCCTTGCATCCCACTGCTGGCTTACCTCTGAGCTAAGGAAGGTTGGTCCTGGTCGGTCCCTGGATTGGAAGAGCATATGCTGTTGGAACTTCAGCCTTGTCGCTGGATCCAAATGGTTATTATCAGATCAAGATGGAAGAAAGGCAACAAGCTGGGTCCAAATGGTTTCACCGTACTGGACTAGCGGCTATTATCAGATCAAGATGGAAGAAGGCAACAAGCTGGCTCCAAATGGTTCACCGTACTGGACTAGCGGCTATTATCAGATCAAGATGGAAGAAGGCAACAAGCTGGGTCCAAATGGTTCACCGTACTGGACTAGCGGCTATTATCAGATCAAGATGGAAGAAGGCACAAGGCTGGGTCCAAATGGTTCACCGTACTGGACTAGCGGCTGTTAATCAGAATCAAGATGGAAGACGGCAACAAGCTGGGTCCAAATGGTTCACCGTACTGGACTAGCGCTCTGTTATCAGATCAAGATGGAAGAAGGCAACAAGCTGGGTCCAAATGGTTCACCGTACTGGACTAGCGGCTGTTTATCAGATCAAGATGGAAGACGGCAACAAGCTGGGTCCAAATGGTTCACCGTACTGGACTAGCGGCTATTATCAGATCAAGATGGAAGAAGGCAACAGCTGGGTCCAAATGGTTCACCGTACTGGACTAGCGGCTGTTATCAGAAATGATGGAAGAAGGCAACAAGCTTAAGATGTCCTTTACCTCTCCTTTTGGAAACTGGCAGTTCAATTTACCACCTGCTACTTTTTCAGCGGACAAAGAAAGAAGTTCAACGGCAGGGAGAAACCTGAAGGAAGTGAATTGCCTTCCTTGGATGA
>NW_019947714.1:0-9375 GCF_002910315.2 Salvelinus sp. IW2-2015
TTTAGTGAATATGAGTTCCTTCTCCAGACTAGAGAGTGACCCATCAGCTAGTGGTTTTAGGTAAATAAAGTCCCTTCCCCAGACCAGAGTCAGACCACTCTGCTAGTGGGTTTAGGTGAAAAGAGGCTCTTCTCCAGACTAGACGTGACCCATCCTAGCTAGGTGGGTTTAGGTGAATATGATTCGGTCCTTCTCCCAGACTAGAGTGACCCACTCAGCTAGGGTGTCTAGAGTGAAATTATGAGGTCTCTTCTCCAGACTAGAGGTGACATTCGCTAGGGTTTAGGTAATCATGAGTCTCCTCTCCCAGACTAGAGTGACCCCTCAGCTAGGTGGGTTTATGTGAATATGATCAAGCATCCTTCAGTCTCTATGTTGTCCACTGTTGCCCTGGGCCAGGCTTAGTTGGTCAGACATCCTCTCAGTCTGCTGTTTGTCCCATCTGGCCCTGGGCAGGCTAGTTAGGTCAAGAATCACTCCGTCTGTGTTTGTCATGTGCCCCTGGCAGGCTGATTAGTCAAGCACCACTTCAGTCTGATGTTATGTCCCACTGTGCTCCCTGGCCAGGTAGTTGTGTCAAGACATCCACTCGTCTGATGTTCTGCCTGCAGCTGTAGTCAATCCCAGCTGTGTTGCCACGGCCCTGGCGCTAGTTAGGTCATAGACATCCATCTCAGTCTAGATGGTTTGTCCCATGTCCCCTGGCAGGCTCAGTTAGAGTCAAGACATCACTATCAGTCTTATGTTTGTCCCCACTGTGCCCTCTGGGCCAGGCTAGTTAGTCAAGACATCCTCTCAGTCTGATGTTTGTCCACTGTCCCCCTGGGCCAGCTATTAGGTCAAATACATCTACTCAGCTGAGTTTGTCCCACTGGCCCCCTGGGCCGAGCCTAGTTAGTCAAGACACCCTATCTGTGTTGTCCACTGTGCCCCCTGGGCCAGGCTAGTTAGGGTCAAGACATCCATTCAGTTGAAGTTTGTCACTGTGCCCCCTGGGCAGGCTAGTTAGGTCAAGATCATCTACTCAGTCCTGCATGTTTGTCTCCTGTGCCCCTGGTCAGGCTATTAGTCACAGACTCCATTCAGATCTGATTGTTTGTCCCACTGTGCCTCCTGGGCCAGGCTAGTTTAGGTCAAGACATCACATCAAGTTGATGTTTTTCTCCACTGTGCCCCGGAGTCCAGGCTAGTTAAGGCAAGACATCCCATCTCAGTTGGATTGATTTGTCCACGTGCCCCTGGGCCAGGCTAGTAGGTCAGACATCCCTCAGTTCTGATGTTTGTCCCATGTGCCCCGGATCAGGCTAGTTAGGGTCAAGACATCATGCTCGTCTGATGTTTTGTCCACTCGTGGCCACCCTGGCAGCGCTAGTATGTCAAGAACACTCTCTCGATCTGATTTGGTCCCACTGTGCCCCCTGGGCCAGGTATTAGTGTCAGACTCCCTCAGTCTGATGTTGTCCGCACTGTGCCCCCTGGCATGGCTGTCTAGGTCAAACATCTCAGCTGAGTTTGTCCACTGTGCCCCCTGGGCCAGGCTAGTTTAGAGTTCAAGACATCCTCTCAGTTGATGTTTTGTCCCACTGTGCCCGGGCCAGGCGTAGGCAGTAGGTCAAGACATCCACTCAGTCTGATGTTTTGTCCCACTGTGCCCCCAGGCGGGGGGGTGGGGCCAGGCTAGTTAGGCTCAAGACATCCACGTCAGTCTGATTTTTGCCCACTGGCCCTGGGCAGGCTAGTAGGTCAAGAAGTCACTTCAGTCTGACTTCTTGTCCCACTGTGCCCCTGGGCCGGCTTAGTTAGTCAAGACATCCCTAACGCAGTCTGATTTGTCCACGTGCCCGCTGGCCAGGCTAGTTTAGGTCAAGAGCCCATCCGAGTTTGTGTCACTGCCCCTGGGCCGCTGGTAGGTCAAGACATCGCCCTAGTCCTGATGTTATGTTCCCCTTGCCCCTGGCCAGGTCAGTTAGGATAGACATCCTCTCAGTCTGAGGTTTGCCACTGTGCCCCTGGGCCAGGCTACGTTAGGTCAAGACATCCCTCAGTCTGATTTTGTCTCCACTCGTGGCCCCCTGGCAGTAGTTAAGGAGATCATCCCTCAGTCTATGTTGTGTCCACTGTGGCCCCTGGCCAGGCTATGTTAGGCTCAGACTCCTCTCAGTCTGTGTTACTGTGCCAACTGGGGGCTAGTTAGTCGAAGATCCTCCAGTCTGATGTTTTGCCTCTGGCGGCTCTTCAAGAATCTCGCTGTCAGTGTCGTCAGAGTTAGGTCAAGCCAAGCTATCAAAAGCTCTGGACCCACTTCACCCTGCTGGAAGTCACACCTGACCATAGCCTCTGGGAAGTCACATCCCACCATTCACCTGCTGGAAGTCACCACGCCCTGAACCATTCACGCCTGCTGGAAGTCACCACAGCCCTGACCCATTCACCCTGCTGGATCACCACAGCCCTCCAGACTCCGTGTCACCACATCCTCTGCACTTCTCTTTCTCTCCGTCCGTCCCATTTCTTTCCTCTCTGTCCGTCACACATCTCGTCTTTCCTCTCCTCTGTGCCGTCACCTCTCTTTCCTCTCCTCTGTTCACCATCTTTCTTCCTCTCTGTCTGTCACCTATCTTTCTTCCCTCCGCCGTCACCATCTCTCTTTCTCTCTCTGTCAACCTCACTTTTCTTCCTCTCTGTCTGTCCCATCTCTCTTTCCTCTCTGTCTGTCCACCGATCTTCTTTTCTTCCCTGGGTCTGTTTTAAATTAGCTGCCCTGGAAATAACACAATCCTCCCCTCCCCCTCTCCTCCCCTCTCACCCATCCCCATCCTCCAATCCATCTCCAGATATCAGACTATAGATTAAGCTCAAGATAATCAGACTATCGGACTTAATGTAACAATAAATCAGACTGTAGATTAATGTCAAGATATCAGACTGTTAGATTAATGTCACAGATATCAACTAGTTAATGTCACGATATCAGACTATAGAAATGTCACAGATATCAGGCACTATAGATTAATGTCACAAATATCAGACTATAGATTAATGTCACAGATATCAGATGATTAATGTCACAATCATCAGACTGTAGATTAATGTCACAATATCAGACTTAGATTAATGTCACAGATATCAGACTATAGATTATGTCACAGGATATCAGACTATAGATTAATGTCACAGATATCAGACTATAGTTAATGTCACAGATATCAGACTATAGTTAATGTCACGATATCAGACTATAGATAATGTCACAGATATCAGACTATAGATTAATGTCACAGATATCAGACTATAGATTATGTCACAATATCAGACTATGATTAATGTCCAGATATCAGACTAGATTAATGTCACAGATATCAGACTATAGATTAATGTACAGAATCAGACTATAGATTAATGTCACTGATATCAAATAGATTAATGTCACAATATCAGACTATAGATTAATGTCACTGATATCAGACTGTAGATTAATGTCACAGATATCAGACTATAGATAATGTCACTGATATCAGACATAGATTAATGTCCATGATATCAGACTATAGATTAATGTCAGATATCAGACTAGATTAATGTCACTGATATCCAGACTATAGATTAATGTCACGATATCACTATAGATTATGTCACATATCAGACTTAATTATGTACCGATATAGATAATGATATGTCACAGATATCAGTGGCACCTCACTGACCAGACCTGGTCTGATTATGATACACTAACAACAGTGACGTACCAGAATCCAAACAGATTACTTCTGCTCAGGGAATAGTTTGCATTGTGCATACGAATCAGGGCAAATTGTGTTGAGTAAAGCAAAGAGACCGTTACAATTCAGAATCATTACCAATGCCGACGTCACAACTTTACACTTGAACGGTGCTTCTTGTATTCTAAGTGCTTTGCTCATGACTGCTTGTTTCAAGCTTTTATTTTGTCTCGTATTCGCACAAAAATGTCAATGGCTTAACAATGCTAAAGCCGATGACTAAGCTAAGTTTCATCATTGCAGTTCATTGACTCTCTACTGTTATATCCGTCTGTGAGTTTGAGGTTGTTGCTGTCTCACAAACAGAGAGTGATTGATGGTAGTCGAGGTAAGCCCCCGGCTGTATCGCTGCCTGTCTGGTTGCTTTAGCCATCTGCGTCACTTAGTGATGACATCATCAAAATTACGCTGAGGGTTTGGGTTCACAGCCTGGTGTCACGGACTAGACTAACATAGTACTGTAATCCGGGGAAAACTCAATTAGTATTATATGTTATGTTGGTATGGTTGCATAAGACAGATGTTACTTAACGCAAGAACAAAGGTCATGTTAATGGTTGGGGTGGACTGTAGGCATTATTATTATCTGACCTGCTGTCATCTATGAGTTTGAACATCTTGGCCATGTACTGTTATAATCCCCCCGACAGCCAGAAGAGAACTGGCCACCTCATAGCCTGGTTCCTCCTATTTCTTCTAGGTTCTGGCCTTTCTAGGAGTTTTCATAGCCACCTTGCTCCTACCTGCATTGCTTGCGTTTGGGTTTTAGGCTGGTTTCTGACAGCACTTGAGACATCGCTGATATGTAAGAAGGGCTTTATAAATAATGAATTGAGATATAACGCTAACACTCTAGCAACCCAAAGTTTGTGAGTTTGAATCTCATCAACGACAACTTTAGCTAATTAGCAACTCAACTACTTGCTATTTAGCTACTTCGCATCTCCTTAGCATGTTAGCTAAAGCGAATTGTAATTCATAACGTATCATACTAAATGGCGTGTCCGGAATTTACGTATAGAATAATACAAATGCTCTGAGACCAGGTTTGCAGCGGTTCAATAGTCTTTTATGGCTGGAACTTCCTTATGGAGATACATCATCTGGGGGAGAAACACACACACACACACACACACAACACACACACACACACACACACACACACACACACACACACACACACACACACACACACACACACACACACACACACACACACACACACACACACCCTCCTGCCCTCTCCACCACCTCTCTCAATCTGTCTCCCAGACCTCGACTGTCTCAATCTCCCCCGAGCGGAAGAAGATTTTACCCGTCAAAACCCAGAGCACACGTGTCATAACCCAGGGTCATTATGTAGTATGAGAGAATATGCTGATAGAAGGGAAAGTCTCAAAATGGAAAGAGTTGGAAGGTTTGGAAAGGGTTGGAAAGGGTTGGAAAGGGATGGACAGGGTTGGAAAAGGTTACTATGAGTTGGGATATTGCTACAGACTTGGTTGTGGAAACAATATTGGGAAAGGTTGGTCTTCACAATATGATTTCCTGTTCTCCCACAACCACATCTCTACTCTAGCTAGCATGTGCTGCTACACTGAGGGGTAAAACCCCTGAAGTGCCTTTGAACGGGGTATGGTAGTAGGTGCCAGGTGCACCGGTTTGAGAACTGCAACTCTGCTGGGTTTTTCACGCTGAACAGTTTTCCGTGTGTATCAAGAATGGTCCACCACCCAAAGGACATCCAGCCAACTTGACAAAACTGTAGGAAGCATTGGAGTCAACATGGGCCAGCATCCCTGTGGAACGCTTTCGACACCTTGTACAGTCCATGCCCAGACGAATTGAAGCTGTCCTGAGGGCAAAAGGGGCCACAACTAAATGTTAGGAAGGTGTTGCTAATGTTTTGTACCCTCAAACTCTCTTTTGTCAGTGAATGACCTCCTCCGGCCATAGAGAATAAATGGGTGGTGGTTTTTTTTGTCAGTGTACACTGTACYGTACAGTCCTGGTGGCATTATGAGAGAGGTTTACTGAGATTAAAAGTGCAGTATGCAATAATTACTGCTGTTCAATGGTCCWTTTAATTAGGATTAAGGACCCACATGAATAAGGATTGTGGCTTTAAATGTTTAATACCTCTTGTTTGTTGTATTGTTCAGAGACTGAGACTGAGAGGTACCTCTGTTTGTTGTTGTGCTGGCCACTTCATACTTCCTGCTCAGACTGGCCAATCCCAGGCCAGATCCCTCAGGTGACCTATTTCGGCTGGTGTGATCCTGAGGTGACCTAGGTTGGCTGATGTTTTTTCAGTAGCATACAGCTCTCTAACACAGTAAAGACCTGAGGGCTTATTTTCACTGAATAGAGTTATCAGAGTGACTGAATAGAGTTATCAGAGTGACTGAATAGAGTTATCAGAGTGACTGAATAGAGTTATCAGAGTGATGATATTGAGTTATTCAGATTGCACTGAATAGAGTTATCGACGAGTGACTGAAATAGAGTTATCAAGAGTGGACTGAATAGGTAGTATCAGAAGTGACTGAATAAGATTATCAAAGTGAGATATATAGAGTATATCAGATGCTGAATAGAGTTATCAGAGGTGACTGAATAAGAGTTATCAGAGTGACTGAATAATAGATATCAGAGTGACTGAATATAGATATCAGAGTGACTGAATAAGTAGTTAATCAGAGTGACTGAATAGAGATATCAAGTGACTGAATAGAGTTATCAGAGTGACTGAATTAGTTATCAGAATGACTGAATGAAGTTATCAGAGATGACTGATATAGAGATATCAGAGTGACTGAAATAGAGTTATCAGTTGACTGAATAGAGTTATCAGAGGATGAAACTGAGATAAGTATTACTCGAAGTGATCAGAATGAGTAGTCTAGAGTGAACGCTGAATAGAGAGTTTGCCGCGGAGTGACTCGGATCAGAGTTAACTCCAGAGTGCTAGGCCTAATAGGTGTGTTTCAGAAGTGGAAATGAGAGGGTATAGCTAGTGAATCTACGAGTATAACCTTGACACTAGAGATCTAGCAGTGACTTGAATGAGAGTGTGTACTCACAGGGCGAGTAAAGACCTGAATAGAGATATCAGGTGACTGAATAGATTGTTGGAGTGTGCAGAGCTGACGTGAATAGAGATACCTCCAGAGTGACTCAGAAAATAGAGTTATCTAGGTGCACTGAATAGTAGTTTATCAGGAGTGATATCGATAATAGAGTACATTAAGCAGTGGATTGAATAGAGTTAATCACAGAGGTATGACACTTGAATAGAGATATCAGAGGTGACTGAAATAAGTTATCAGAGAGTGACTGAAATAGAGATAATCAGCAGTGACCTGAATAGAGTTATCAGTATTGACTGAATAGAGAATTATCTACGCGAGTGGACCCCAGATTCGAATACGCCAGAGTTTTTACGAGTGGGGGACTTATTTCAATTGCCTCCACACTTAATGATGTGAGGGAATGTCAAACATTTCTAAGCCCTGAGAGAGGGCGGTCCAGTTCGGATTTTGCATCTATCTGCTTCGCAGACAGGCGGGTCAATCCAAGGACGTGTGAATCAATTATGATATCAAAAGTTTCCCATAGATGTCACAGTAGCCACTAGCCAGGAAGCTAAGCATTGCAAACTATTCTACTAGCTAGCTACTAGCTAACGTTAAGCAACCAAATCTTCATGCATCTACCATATTACACTTTTGAATAACGCAACAAATCGCAAACATGTTCAGACAATTTAAGGGTTTATTTTCTCATCTGTACACTCATTGCATTTTAGCTTCAAGACAAAAGCATATAGTTCCTGCTAGCTAAAGCTAACAACAAAAAGCATATAGTTCCTGCTAGCTAAAGCTAACAACAAAAGCATATAATTCCTGCTAGCTAAAGCTAACAACAGATCTTCATCAATTAACGTTAGTGTATAAAAAAATGAATGCCTACCCCTTTAATACGAATATAAAGTACAGCAGGCCTACCGTACAACATTACAACAAACCATGTTTCATTTTTATTAACCCTCCTGCTGTGTTCTGGTGGAATTGGACCGATTTACAAGTTTTCTCTCTGAAAAATGTAGTTCATTTAATCTGATTGTCATAAGGTTCCACGACTTTGTCCACACAGGGCATCTGAACACACAAAATACATTTGGATGATTTTCATTACATTTTGAGTGTTTTATTTAACTTTTGTACACCTGTGGTGTTCCCGGTCAAAAATGACGGGTCATTAGAAATGAATGGGTGAGACTATAATTAGCTTATTAAACTGAATCTTTCCCCCACAGGAACCACACCTGTTGGCATTCTCACAAACAATCGCAACATTGTTTCAATAATATTTTGAACTTTTCTCACAGCTCTGGTATATAAAGCCTTTTTGAGGCCTTGCTCACAATTCATTCTGTGGCAGCACAATGACCAAACGATATACTGTATGTGAGGCTCTTGATCATGACACTGGTTAAACTTTGACACAAATTAGTATGTGATAAATAGCACAATATATTTCACCTGAGTATTTGTTATAGTCAAAATAATCCATACATTTTGCTTGTTTTACTCAAAAACTAGTTGTATGAGCTCAGGTCAATGAGGCCTACAGGCCATAAATAGCAAATAGAAGTACAAAACTTGTAATGTTCACAAGAACTTAAGTTGATAAAAAGATCTAACACAACATTAGGTGATAATATATCTGTATTATTATGGATTTATAATCAGCTATAATGGGGCGGTCATTTTGGACCGGGAACACAGAATTGATTAACATGAAACGAACACAACAGGAGGGTTAATATCATGCAAATCCTTCGGCTACATGTGATAAAAGCTAGTTGTGACTGAAAACATGGGTATAATTCACAGTGGATTTGAGACGTTGAGCTGTTTTTATATGGAAGCTCATTCCCGCCACCCCCAAAATAAATGCACATAGATCATATATAGGTTCTGTTTCTTCATTTGTAGCGCTGTGAGGTGATTTTCATCTCTCCACGTTGCAGAGATCAGCACAACAGGGCTGCCAGCAAACTGGGGGCATGTTGGCATTTGCCCCCAGCACTTTGGATTTGGTTGAAGGCCAGGCACCACATGCTAAAAATTACATTTTTGTACTTATCCATTTAGAGATGTTGTTGATATTTTGGTCCATTGATATTAGTATTTTCAAAAAGTACAAATAAAATCAAATGTCAAAAGTTGATGAAAATTTATATTTTTGTTAGTTTAACATACTACCGTCATCAAAATGTAATAAATTGTAAACACTTTTAAATGGATATACATTCATAATTTGAAAGCTCACTACATTGAAACACACACGAAATTTAAAAGCTAATTTCATAAATAATGTTACAAACTGGATTTTATCTAGTAACTTACTTTGAAGAGATGGTGATTGGGTCTAAAATACGTATTTAGCGTTTTGGTAGTCTAAATTCCGTGTCTTTGTCTTTAACTGCCATTTCCTGAAAGTCAGACTCCTCCCACACGTCAAACTCATTTTCCTCAGAAGCTTCTACATTCAACACATACGGTGTGGTTGTGGTTCTGCTTAGATGTAT
>NW_019947714.1:10254-13011 GCF_002910315.2 Salvelinus sp. IW2-2015
CGCAACATTGTTTCAATAATATTTTGAACTTTTCTCACAGCTATGGTGTGTAAAGTGTTTTTGAGGCCTTGCTCACAATTCATTCTGTGGCAGCACAATGACCAAAACAACATATTGTATGTGAGGCTCTTGATCATATCTTTGATCATGACACTGGTGATGAGGAGAGAGTCCTTGTTAAACTTTGACACGAAGTAGCCTGTGATAAATAGCACAATATGTTTCATCTGAGTATTTGTTATAGTCAAAATAATCCATACATTATGCTTTTTTTAAATCTCAAAAACGAGCTCAGGTCAATGAGGCCTACAGGCCATAAATAGCAAATAGAAGTCCAAAACGTATAATGTTCACAAGAACTTAAGTTGATAAAAAGATCGAACACAACATTAGGTGATAATATATCTATTATTATGGACTTATAATCAGCTATAATGGGGCGGTCATTTTGGACCCGGAACACAGAATTGATTAACATGAAACGAACACAACAGGAGGGTTGATATCATGCAAATACTTAGGCTGAAAACATGTGTATAATTCACAGGGGATTTGAGACGTTGAGTTGTTTTATATGGAAGCCCATTCCTGCCACCCAAAATAAAATACATATAGATCATATATAGGTTCTGTTTCTTCATTTGTAGCGTTGTGAGGTGATTTTCATCTCTCCACGTTGCAGGGATCAGCACAACAAGGCAAACTGGGGGTATGTTGGTATTTGCCCCCAGCACTTTGGATTTGGTTGAAGGCCAGGCACAACATGCTAAAAATGACATTTTTGTACTTATCCATTTTGAGATTTTGTTGATATTTTGGTCCATTGATATTAGTATTTTCAAAAAGTACAAATAAAATCAAATGTCAAAAGTTGATGAAAATGTATATTTTTGTTAGTTTAACATACTACCATCATCAAAATGTTATAAATTGTAAACACTTTTAAATGGATATACATTCATAATTTGAAAGCATGTTCTATTTGGATCACTCCACTAACTTACTAGTACCACCGAGATGGTTACATCGAACGGAAATGATGGATCCTAGGATGTGTATGTGTGTGTGTGTGTGTGTGTGTGTGTGTGTGTGTGTGTGTGGTGTGTTGTGTGTGTGTGTGTGTGTGTGTGGTGTGGGTGTGTGTGTGTGTGTGTGTGTGTGTGTGGTGTGTGTGGTGTGTGTGTTGTTGTGTTGGTGTGTGTGTGTGTTGTGTGTGTATGTATGTATGTATGTATGTGTGTATGGCTCTCCTGTGTGGAGTTCATACCAGGACAGAAACTCCTCCTTGACCCGCTGCAACCTCGGGCATCCTTCTCTTCAGGCCCCCTGACCATAACGCCTCTCCAGAGACTCTTTTCTCCTCCCTCCTCCCTCCTCACCCCTCCCCCCCTCCTCTCTCCTCTGCTCTCGACCTACTCAACCCCTTCTCTCTGCCTCCCTTCCCCTTCTTCCTCTCTCCTCTACCTCTTGACCTACTCACCCCTCTCTCTGCCTCCCTCCTCCTCGCCTCTCATCCTACTCCCCCCCCCCCTCTGCCTCCCTCCCTCCTCTCTCCTCTGCCTCTCAACCTACTCACTCCTCCATCCCTCCTCTCTCCTCTGCCTCCCTCCTCCCTCCTCTCTCCTCTGCCTCTCAACCTACTCACTCCTCCATCCCTCCTCTCTCCTCTGCCTCCCTCCCTCCTCTCTCCTCTGCCTCTCAACCTACTCACTCCTCCATCCCTCCTCTCTCCTCTGCCTCCCTCCCTCCCTCCTCTCTCCTCTGCCTCCAACCTACTCACTCCTCCTCCTCCTCCTCCTATGCCTCTCGACCTACTCACCCCCCCTCTCTGCCTCTTTTCCTCTCTTTTACATGCAGCGGAGGAGGCAGGGCTATGAGCTAATGGCGTGGCTGGAATATAGGACAGATGGGGGAGGGTGAAGTTCAGTGTGTTGAAGACGGCTAGCTGCAACTCAGAAACTCTAATAGCGGCAAACAGTCATGAGTTGGTTAGTTAGTAGGGTTACAGTAGAGTTATCTGTCAGGTGAGCTGGTTAGTTAGTAGGGTCACAGTAGAGTTATCTGTCAGGTGAGCTGGTTAGTTAGTAGGGTCACAGTAGAGTTATCTGTCAGGTGAGCTGTTTAGTTAGTAGGGTCACAGTAGAGTTATCTGTCAGGTGAGTTGGTTAGTTAGTAGGGTCACAGTAGAGTTATCTGTCAGGTGAGTTGGTTAGTTAGTAGGGTCACAGTAGAGTTATCTGTCAGGTGAGTTGGTTAGTTAGTAGGGTCACAGTAGAGTTACTGTCAGGTGAGCTGGTTAGTTAGTAGGGTCACAGTAGAGTTATCTGTCAGGTGAGCTGGTTAGTTAGTAGGGTTACAGTAGAGTTATCTGTCGTGAGCTCGTTAAAAAGTAATTAATTTTATGAGATAACAAAGAGAGAGAACATTGAGTGATTGAACTCATTGGTTTTTATCCCATTTTGCCACGTGGCTCTGTTTTTAGAGGATTATGGGTAATTCTACATGTTTACACTTGATGATTATTTTACACAGTGTTGTGTGCATGTTTGTAGAAAGAAAAGTAGACTTCCATATCAGTATTAAGCAGCTTGTCGCATGAGGTGTAATGGATCACGATAAACTGATATTAAAACCGTCAGGCAAAATTACGTTCAATGATTGGACGAACCGTTCCCACATTTCCAACTGTCGATGGTGGAGGCAAATGAAGAAAAAAACTTTTTGCAAAACCTCCAGTTACTGTTGTCGAAATGTGTT
>NW_019947714.1:14362-17996 GCF_002910315.2 Salvelinus sp. IW2-2015
AAAATGGCAAATTAATAGATACATCAATGTTAAACATTAAAATTCTTCAGAAAAAGTGATCTAATTCTTCACTAGACAGGATGTGGAACGCCGTTATAGTGTTTAGGAGCTATAGAGGGAGGAAACGACACCAAAAGAGAAGGCGTCTAATTCTTCACTAGACAGGATGTGGAACGCCATCACAGTGTTTAGGAGCTATAGAGGGAGGAMACTTCACCAAAGGAGAAAGCATCTAATTCTGCACTAGACAGAACTCGAAACACCAAAATAGTGTTTTCAACCTTTTCTGGTAGTGCTCCCAGACCCTGGCAAAGTGTTGCACAACACTTGGTTAACTGGTGTTACAACACACCATGTCATGTTTCAGAACATATTGATTAACTGGTGTTACAACACACCATGTCATGTTAAGGTTTCTTTTCCTTCGTGTTGGTGGCAGCTCAGTTGTCACTAGTTTTGGTGTTACAAAGCACTTCATTTTAACAGTGTGATTCTCCAGTGCGTCTTCTTCATGTATGTGAACTGTGGTGGATAGATATTGGTGTATCCTCATTATATCATTGAGACGTTTCTGGACACCTTCCTGCTCCCAATACACTCGTTATCAGTGCTATTCCAAGATGGCCGACCGCAGAGACCCATGTGTTTAGTGCAGATGTAAACACAGAGACAGTTTGGTGTTTCTCTTGTTGGATGGCCATCACTAATCCCTGAACAGACACGGACTTCCCACATCTGGTTTTGTCATGGTAAAGAAAAGCTCTTTGGTGGTAGATCTGTCTCTGTTTCCTGGTTTGACCGACTGCTACTTTGTGGACACTACGTTTAAGTGTGATACATGACATGAGCTCTGTCCTCCTATTTATCTCCTGTTTAGTGTTTCCTGTGTAATATTAGATGAACATGTTTAATTGAGCTCATTTGTGCCTTCACATCTCCATAGAGAGCACTGCGGCCAGTAACCGAAAGGTCGCTGGATCGAATCCCCGAGCCGACAAGGGTAAAAATCTGTCGTTCTGCCCCTGAACAAGACAGTTGACCCACTGTTCCCCGGGGCGCCGAAGACGTGCACATCGATTAAGGCAGCCCCCCCCCCACCACACCTCTCTGATTCAGAGGGGTTGGGTTAAATGAGGAAGACACATTTCAGTTGAATGCATTCAGTTGTACAACTGACTAGGTATCCCCACTTTTCCCTTTCCCTAATAGACGTGTAGGAGGAAGATACATCTTCAACAGAGATTGTTTCACCCGACTACACAATATGTGTACCAGACGCGCTCCAACGGAAAGAAACCTTGCCTGAGACCTGTTAGTTGTCAGAGTGAATTATTAGCTTTTAGCTCAGTTGACTAACACAGTTTTGTGTCATGCAGATGACCTGGGTTCGATAACTGTTAACTTTCCGTTCAGTTACATGTTTCTCATGTGTGTCTTTCTACCTCACCAGTATCTGGGTAGTAAATGTGTTTGAGGGCTTCATGTGTGTTTCATATCTCCTCTGGTTTTCACTTTGTTCCTCTCACTTTTATCTCACCAGTAGGAGGGAATGTGTTTGTAGACTTCCTGTGTGTTTCTCACTCTGTCCAAATGCAAACAAAATATAATATAATATAATATAATAAAATAGAATAGAATAAAATATAATAAAATAAAAAATAATAAAATATAATATAATATAATATAATAAAATATAATATAATATAATTTAATAAAATAAAATATAAGATAATATAATAAAATAGAATAGGTCTGATTATTTTTATATTCTCTTTCACTGTCTCTGTGTTCCAGGGTGACGGCCCAGCGCAGTATTGAGGATGCTGAGGAGATAGAGCGGGAACAGCGACGGAGGGCCAGGGAGAGACAGGGAGACCAGGTCCCCCACACCCACACTGGCCCAGCCAGCACCACCAGCCCCACACCGGACAATGGGCTCCTGGAGCTATATCCATTGTAAGTTACAAAGCTGAATGGAGGCTAACAGCCAACACTTTCCTGTTGTAGAATCCTACAACAGAACATACTGCTCTGGTTATCATAGACTGCACTAGGGTGTAAGATGAGACATCGCACACCAGTCTTGTTGTCATCTGTAGAGGCTGATTAGCTCGTTAGTCATGTCTGTTAGTCATGTCTGTAACGCATGACGTGAACTGCTTACTGTAGTGGCGCAGCGGTTTAAGGCACTGCATCTCAGTGCTAGAGGCGTCACTACAGACCCTGGTTCAGCGGTCTAAGACACTGCATCTCAGTGCTGGAGGCATCACTACAGACCCTGGTTCAGCGGTCTAAGACACTGCATCTCAGTGAGTGTTAGAAGGCATCACTACAGACCCTGGTTCAGCGGTCTAAGACACTGCATCTCAGTGCTAGAGGCATCACTACAGGACCCTGGTTCAGCGGTCTAAGACACTGCATCTCAGTGCTAGGGCGTCACTACAGACCCTGGTTCAGCGGTCTGAGACACTGCATCTCAGTGTTAGAGGCATCACTACAGACCCTGGTTCAGCGGTCTAAGACACTGCATCTCAGTGCTAGAGGCGTCACTACAGACCCTGGTTCAGCGGTTTAAGACACTGCATCTCAGTGCTAGAGGCGTCACTACAGACACCCTGGTTCAGCGGTCTAAGACACTGCATCTCAGTGCTGGAGAGTCACTACAGACCCTGGTTCAGCGGTCTGAGACACTGCATCTCAGTGTTAGAGCATCACTACAGACCCTGGTTCAGCGGTCTAAGACACTGCATCTCAGTGCTGGAGGAGTCACTACAGACACCCTGGTTCAGCGGTCTGAGGCACTGCATCTCAGTGCTAGAGGCGTCACTACAGACCCTGGTTCAGCGTCTAAGGCACTACATCTCAGCGCTAGAGGAGTCCACTACAGACACCCTGGTTCAGCGGTCTAAGGCACTGCATCTCAGTGCTAGAGGGTCACTACAGACCCTGGTTCAGAGGTCTAAGGCACTGCATCTCAGCGCTAGAGGAGTCACTACAGACACCCTGGTTCAGCGGTCTAAGGCACTGCATCTCAGTGCTAGAGGCGTCACTACAGACACCCTGGTTCGATCCTGGGCTGTATCACAACCCCGGCCGTGATTGGAGTCCCATATGACGGGGCACAATTGCCCCAGCTTCAATCCGGGTTAGGGTTTGGCCGGGTAGGCTGTCATTGTAAATAAGAATTTTTCTTAACTGACTTGCCTAGTTAAATTAAGGTTTAATTAAAAATATATACAAAATAAAAATGTCTCAATGGTGCTGAATAGACTATAGGTAGTCTGACTGCTGTTCTCATGGTGCTGAAATAGACTGTAGTAGTCTGACTGCTGTCTCAATGGTGTTGAATAGACTGTAGGTAGTCTGACTGATGTCTCAATGGTGCTGAATAGACTGTAGGTAGTCTGACTGATGTCTCAATGGTGTTGATAAGACTGTAGTAGTCTGACTGCTGTTCTCAATGGTGCTGAATAGACTGTAGGTAGTCTGACTGATGTCTCAATGGTGCTGAATTAGACTGTAGTGTAGTCTGACTGATGTCTCAATGGTGTGAATAGACTGTAGGTAGTCTGACTGATATCTCAATGGTGCTGAAATAGACTGTAGGTAGTCTGACTGATGGTCTCAATGGTGC
>NW_019947714.1:18305-30965 GCF_002910315.2 Salvelinus sp. IW2-2015
CATCCCGGATAACACTTAAATTCCTTTACTTACCTACTCAAAGGACACTTCTCCGCCTGACACAGAGCTGGTTAGGTTTGAGCTACTCAAGACACTTCTTCCGCTGGACACAGAGCGGGTTAGGTTTAGCTACTCAGACACTCCCTGACACAGAGACGGTTTAGGTTTAGCCTACTCAAGACACTCCCCTGACACAGGAGATGGTTGTGGTTAGTTTAGCCTTCAAGACACTCTCCCCTGACACAGAGTGGTTAGTTTAGCCTATCTCAAGACATCCCTGACCGGCGTTAGTTATCCCCATAAGACACTCGCCAAGCAAGAGCGGTTAGTTTAGCCTACTCAAGGACACTCTCCCCCTGACACAGAGCGGTTAGGTTTTTAGCGCTACTCGAAGACACTCTCCCTGACACAGAGCGGTTAGTTATATTTAGCTCTACTGCAAGACACTCTCCCCTGACACAGAAGCGGTTGAGTAGTTTAGCCTACTCAAGACACTCTCCCCTGACACAGAGCGGTTAGGTTTAGACCTACTTCAAGACACTTCCCCTGACATCGAGCGGTTAGGTTATGCCTATCAAGACACTTCTCCCCTGACACAGAGCGGTGTGTTAGTTTAGTCCTACTCAAGACCACTCTCCCGCTGACACAGAGTGGGTAGGTTGGTTTAGCCTACTCAAGACACTCTTCCCCTGACAACAGAGTTGGTTAGTTTAGCTTGACTCCAAGACATCTTCCCCTGATCACAAGCGGTTAGGTTTAGCTTACTCAAGACACCCTCCCCTGACACAGGAGGTTAGGCTTAGGTTTTAGCCTTACTCAAGAA
This sequence comes from Salvelinus sp. IW2-2015, assembly GCF_002910315.2. NCBI lineage: Eukaryota > Metazoa > Chordata > Actinopteri > Salmoniformes > Salmonidae > Salvelinus > Salvelinus sp. IW2-2015. The sequence goes on from NW_019947714.1 coordinate 19,129, forward strand.
CACTCTCCCCTGACAAGACAGGTTAGGCTAGTTTAGCCTTACTCAAGACACTCTCCTCTGACACATAACGTTAGGTTAGGTTTAGCCTACTCAAGACACTCTCCCCTGACAGGAGAACGGTTAGGTTAGTTTAGCCTACTCAGACACTCGCCCTGACACAGACGGTTAGGTGAGTTTAGCCTACTTCAAGACACTCCCCTGACACAGAGATACGGTTAGGTTTAGCCTACTACAGACACTCCCCTGGACACAGTGAGAGGTTTAGGTTTAGTTGCCTATCTCTAAGACACTCTCCCCATGACACATACTGTTGGTAGCATATAAGAACCTCGTGACACGAGTTAGTTGCCTACTCAAGCACTCTCCCCTGACACAAAGCGGTTGGTTTTAGGCCCACTCAAGCAACTCCCTCTACACAGAGCGTGTTAGGCTTTATCCATCAAGACACTTCCCCTGACACAGAGTGTGTTAGGTTAGGTTTAGGCCTACTCAAGACACTCTCCCCTGACACAGAGCAGTTAGTTAGGTTTAGCCTTATCAAGACACTCTCCCCTGACACCAGATGCGGTTAGGTTAGGTTTAGGCCTACTCAAGACACTCTCCGCTGACACAGAGACGGTTAGGTTAGCCACTCAAGGACACTCTCCCTGACACAGTGCGGTTACGTTGTAGCCTACTCAAGACACTCTACCCTGTGACACAGATGCGGTTAGTGTTTAGCTCTACCTCAAGACACTCGTCCCCTGACACAGGAGCGGCTTAGGTTTAGTTCCGTACTCAAGACATCTCCCCTTGGACACAAAGCGGTTAGGTTTAGGTTAGCCTACTCAAGACATCTCCCCTACACAGAGCGGTTAGGTCTAGCTTTAGCCTAGTCAAGACACTCTTCTCCCTGACACAGATGGGTTAGGTTTAGTCCTTACTCAAGAACTCTCCCCTGACACAGAGCGTTAGGGTTTACCTACAAACACTTCTCCCCTGACACAGGGCGTGTTAGGTTTAGCCTACTCAAAGCACTCTCCCCTGACACAGACGGGTTAGGTTAGGTTAGCCTACTCAAGGACACTCTCCCCTGACAACCAGAGGGTTAGTTTAGCCTACTCAAGACACTCTTCCCCTACGACAGAGCGGTTAGGTTTAGCCTACTCAAGACACTCTCCCCTGAACAGAGCGGTTAGGTTAGGTTTGCCTCATCAGAGACACTCTCCCCTGACACAGAGCGTTAGTAGGTTAGGTTATGCCTACTCAAGGACACTCTCCCCCTGACGCAAGAGAGGTTAGGGTTAGGTTTAGCTACTAAGACACTCTCTCCCTGATCACAGAGTGGTTAGGTTTAGCTCTACTTCTAAGACCACATCCCCGACAGATGCTGATAGTGTTAGGGCTGGGTTAAGGTTAAGGCTGAGGTTACTCACCTAACATTTCTCCCCTGATAAAAGTGGTCTAGGTTAAGATTAGTTATGTAACATTAGTTAGAGTTAAGGTTACTCACCACACAACTCTCCTCTGGACACCAGATGCTGTAGGGGTCTTTGTAGGAGCAGCGTTGTCCCATCATGCACCAGCTGGCTTATGTATGCCTACGTCAGTCAGTCTCCTTCGACTGGCAGTACAGGTGCACCTTTATTGGCTGAAACACAGTTACAAGCTGGACACCACTTGGCACCTAAAATCCCTCACTACAAACTTTACAGATGCCACTATTGTGAGAGCAACCTGTCGGGCTTAAAAAATAAAAACAGCTTTTATTCAAGCTATCAGATGTTAGTGACAGCCTATCACTAGCCAGCTTACGCCCTGGTACTCAACAGATGCACCTTTGGAGGCTGCTTGCCATATTAGCATAGACATATAATCACTGGCCACTTTAATCATGCTCCATATGTATAACTGTATTCTATTCACTGTATTATTAGTCAATCCCCTCCGACATTGCTAATTTCTATAAATTATATTATTTTTGAGTTTTAGATTAGTGTGTATTGTTGTGATTGTTAGATATTTACTGCACTTTTGGAACTAGACACAAGCATTTCCTTACCCGTTCATGAACATCTGCTAAATATGTGTATGTACCAACAAATATTGATTGTTGTGCAAGATTAAAATAAAGTTAAATAAAGTTAAATACAAAATTAAACTAAATTAAAAAAGCATGTTATTGCCACAGTGGTGCTCCGTGGCTGGCTAATAGGCACGTGAGCACATTTGGTGCTCCGTGGCGTCTATTAGTGCTTTGCAATGGAGTCCAGGCTTGGTATAGGAGCTGAGGACAGTGGTCTCCATGGCTGGCTAATAGGGCACTGAGGTACAGTTGGTGCTCCATGGCTGGCTAATAGGGCACGCTAGGTACAGTGGTGCCTAGCCATGGCTGGCCTAATGAGGGCACGTTGAGGGACAGTTGGTGCTCTATGACGTGTAAAGGGCACGTGGGGCACATGGTGTGACTTCCGTATGACTGCTAATAGGCCGGTTGGGCACATGGTGCTCCTGGGCTGGGCTAATAGGGCACGTTGAGGACGCACAGTGGTGCTCCAGTGGCTAATAGGTGGCACGTTGAGGCCCAGTGGTGCTCCGCTGCGCATAGGCCGTAATGAGGCACAGTGGAGCGCTCCGTGGTGGCTAATAGGGGCCGTGAGACAGTGGTGCTCCCATACTGTGCTAATAGGGCACGTTGAGGTACAGTGGTGCTCCTTTAGCTGGCTAATTGGGTCCGGTGCACATTTCCTGCAATAGTGGGCTGGTGGGCACTTGCCTGTGATTGGCTATAGCACGTTGGGCCGTGCCCGTGGAACTGGCTAATAGGGCACGTTGAGCACAGTGTGGGCTCGTGGCTGGGCTAATAGCAGGGCACAGTGGTGCTCAGTGCTGGCTAATAGGCCAGTTTGGCCGTGTGCTCCGTGGCTGGCTGAATAGGCACGTGTGGATGGCTCCGTGGCTGGCTAATGCACGTGAGCACAGTGGTGCTCCGTGCTGGCAATAGGCACAGTGTGCTCCGTTGGCTGGCTAATAGGGCACGTTGAGGCACAGTGGTGCTCCGTGACTGGCTAATAGGGCACGTCTCCCCATAGGAGAACCCTTTGCAGAACCCTGTTCGGTTCTCTGAAAAAGGTTCTACCTGGAACCAAAAAGGGTTCTCCTATAGGGACAGCTGAAGAACCCTTTTGCAAAGCTTTTTTCTAACAGTGTACACACTACTCACAGTCAGGGTGCTCATAGGGCAGCCAGTGGTGTTTGGTGTTCTGGAACTCAAAGTGGGAGTTGCGTAGCTGGCACTGCTGGGCCCTGAAGTCCTCAAAGTGTTTGGGGCAGTCCTCGGTGTTACACAGCTGGTACTCATAATTCACCCCGGGACAGTCCCCACCGCCGTTAGAGGGGCTGAGGAGAGGGGAGAAACATACACTATCATCATTATACATTTTCCAAATTACACAAACATATCTACTATCAGGTAGTGCAGGGGAACTCAAATACTATTTTAGAAGATTCAGTCACACAAATGTCCTGTGTGGTAAAAGCMCCGGATGGATATTGTCATTTATCAACAACAAAAAACACCGCACGGCCCGTGCCGACCCCAAACTGTTCAAATTGTTCACACCGCTTCTACACATTTTGCCATGGACCGAAGAACATTTTGAAGTTTTAAAGTTAATTTCCTGCAATTCTACATATTTTGCCATGTTAAACCTCTTATGGCTGGGGGCAGTATTGAGTAGCTTGGATGAATAAGGTGCCCAGAGTAAACTGCCTGCTACTCAGGCCCAGAAGCTAAGATGTCCATATTATTATTAGATTTTGATAGAAAACACTCTGAAGTTTCTAAAACTGTTTGAATGATTTCTGTGAGTATAACAGAACTCATATGGCAGGCAAAAACCTGAGAAAAAAATCCAACCAGGAAGTGGGAAATCTGAGGTTTGTAGGTTTTCAAGTCTTTGGCTATCCAATATACAGTGTCTATGGGGTCATATTGCACTTCCTAAGGCTTCCACTAGATGTCAACAGTCTTTAGAACCTTGTTTCAGGCTTCTACTGTGAAGGGGGAGATAATGAGAGCTGTTTCAACCAGGTGTCTGGCAGAGTGCCATGAGCTCAGTCAGGCATGCACACGTGAGAAGTAGCTGCATTCCTTTTCCTTTCTAAAGACAAAGGAATTCTKCGGTTGAAACATTATTGAAGATTTATGTTAAAAACATCCTAAAGATTGATTCTATACATCGTTTGACATGTTTCTACAAACTGTAATGTAATTTTTTGACTTTCTGGCCTGCGCGTCGTGAATTTGGATTTTTTAACTAAACGCGCGAACAAAAAGGAGGTTTTTCGACATAAATTATTTAACTTTATCGAACAAAACAAACATTTATTGTGGAACTGGGATTCCTGGGAGTGCATTCTGATGAAGATCATCAAAGGTAAGTGAATATTTATAATGCTATTTCTGACTTCTGTTGACTCCACAACATGGCGGGTATCTGTATGGCTTGTTTTGGTCTCAGAGCTGTACTCAGATTATTGCATGGTGTGCTTTTTCCGCAAAGCTTTTTTGAAATCTGACACAGAGGTTGCATTAAGGAGAAGTTTATCTAAAATTCCATGTGTAACACTTGTATCTTTTATGCAAAATCACCGGATGTTTTGGAGGCAAAACATTACTGAACATAACGCGCCAATGTAAACTGAGATTTTTGGATATAAATATGAACTTTATCGAACAAAACATACATGTATTGTGTAACATGAAGTCCTATGAGTGTCATCTGATGAAGATCATCAAAGGTTAGTGAATTCTCTATTTCTGCTTTTTGTGACTCCTCTCTTTGGCTGGAAAAATGGCTGTGTTTCTCTGTGAATAGGTGCCGCCGACGCTAACTATAATATCGCATATGTATCACTTTCGTCAAGCCTTTTTGAAATTGAACACTGTGGTGGGATTAACAACAAGTTTATCTTTAAAATGGTGTGAAATTCTTGTATGTTTGAGGAATTTTAATTATGAGATTTCTGATTGAATTTGGCGCCCTGCACTTTCACTGGCTGTTGCCAAGTCGATCCCGTTAATGGGATCTCAGCCATAAGAAGTTAGTTTCACAAAGTCATTGGCAAGCCCTCAGAAGCACAGACATGTCCTGGCGTCATGGGACAGCCCTTTTCTATGTTCCGAATAAAACCCCACCTTGGGAATTTATCTTCAGACCAAGCTTACATCAATTACGAGAGGGCTAAGGTTTGAGACCAGACCAGTACCTCATCACAGAGGGAGTTAAGGTTTGAMTAGATTGCTGAATCTTTTAACCATACCACGTGGTTAAACTCTGAGACTATACCGACAGAATAAGAACAAATCCTTGATATTAATTACTAGTCTGCAGCTAGGAATTCTGTACCATTGAACGTGAAGACCGACAACCGCCGAAACATCTATTCTATAACAACATTGCTGAATGTTACTTTGAACTATCCATTCTAACCACGGCAGAGAGCGAGAGGGCAGACAAACTCTCCAACAGAAACAAACTTTCCAACAGCGATCAAGACGACACACTGAGCATAAATACATATATTGATTGCAATTATTCCTGAATGAGTGAGCGTTCATGTGCAAAGGATTAGCATTTCAATTGTTATAATTCTAAACTTTGTAGAGTGTCTTATCTTTCGCGCCCTTCTCAGTCCCTTTGTCTAACAAGCCGCCATGCCGGTTTAGCCCACTAGGGCACATTCCCCTATCAGTCCCTTTGTCTAACAAGCCGCCATGCCGGTTNCAGTCCCTTTGTCTAACAAGCCGCCATGCCGGTTTAGCCCACTAGGGCACATTCCCCTATCAATCCCTTTGTCTAACAAGCCGCCATGCCGGTTTAGCCCACTAGGGCACATTCCCCTATCATTTCCTTGTAACCATATCTACTTGTTTGTTTGTGCATTTCTGTGATGATTTAGTTAGTTAATAAATGAATGATTTAAGACAATTTATGTATGGATGACTCATAGTGAAGACTGGGTTCGTGCAGATAACCAACAATTTACGATGTTTGGAATGAGACTAACATGAGGTAAATAATAATTCATTAATAAGAAGACTAATTGATCAGATATTAAAATATCTGAAAGTTATAGGAAAATTATAACTTTATAATCTGAATATTTTCCTTGGTCCCCCGACTTCCTAGTTAATTACAGTTACATGATTAAGTAGTTTAATCACGTAATAATAATTACAGATAATTTTTGATAAAGATTCATCTTCAGTTTAATGATGCCAAAGACATGACAATATCTATGAGGGTGCCCATGTTTACGGATTTAGGGTTGTACCTGGCAAGTTCCATGATAATTTGTGTGAGATTGAGGGCATCTAGCTTAGATTGTAGGACGGCCGGCGAGTTAAGCATATCCCAGTTTAGGTCAACAAACAGTACGAACTCTGAAAATAGATGGTGGGGAATCAATTCACACACTGTCCAGGGTACAGCTGGGGTTAAGGGCGGTCTATAACGAGTGGCAACAGTGAGAGACTTATTTCTGGAAAGGTGGATTTTTAAAAGTAGAAGCTCGAACTGTTTGTGCAGAGACCTGGACAGTAAGACAGACCTCTGCAGGCTATCTCTGCAGTAGATTGCAACTCGACCCCCTTTGGCAGTTCTATCTTGATGGAAAATGTTGTAGTTGGGGATGGAAATGTCAGAATTTTTGGTGGCCTTCCTAAGTRAGGATTCAGACACGGCTATGACATCAGGGTTGGCGGAGTGTACTAAAGCAGTGAATAAAACAAACTTAGGGAGGAGGCTTCTGATATTAACATGCATGAAACCAAGGCTTTTACAGTTACCGAAGTCAATAAATGATAGTGCCTGGGGAATGGGTGTAGTACTGGGGGCTACAGGGCCTGGGTTAACCTCTACATCACCAGAGGAACAGAGGAGGAGTAGGATTAGATACGGCTAAAGGCTATAAGAACTGGTCATCTAGTGCGTTCGGAACAGAGAATAAAAGGAGCAGATTTCTGGGCGTGGCAGAATAGATTCAGGCCATTATGTACAGACAAGAGTATGGAGGATGTGAGTACAGTGGAGGCACCTAGGCATTGAGTGACGATGAGAGAGGTTGCATCTCTGGAGGCACCAGTTAAGCCAGGTGTGGTCTCCGCATGTATGGGGAGTGGTACAAAAGAGCTGTCTAAGGCATGTTGAGCGGGACTGGGGGCTCTACAGTGAAATAAAACAATAAGAACTAATCAAAACAGCAGTAGACAAGGCATATTGACATTAAAGAGAGGCATTTAAAAAAAWAWATTATTTAACCAGGTAGGCCAGTTGAGAACAAGTTCTCATTTACAACTGCAACCTGGCCAAGATAAAGCAAAGCAGTGCGACACAAACAACAACACAGAGTTACACATGGAATAAACAAACATACAGTCAATAATACAGTAGAAAAAGTCTACATACAGTGTGTGCAAATGGCGTGACGAGGAAAAGCAATCAGTGTTGGTCGGGAGAGCTAAGACAACGGGTAAATCACAATGAATGGGCAAAGAGGGTCAGTTAGGTACACAGGACCTGAGTTCGAGGCTGGGATGACAGAGAAACAAAATGATATACAGTGTTAATGAACAGACCAGCAGGCATCAGCTGTGTGGCCGAATGATCATAGGGTCCAATGAGCAGCAATAGGTGAGTCAGGGAGCCGTTCGGTAGTCACTCCTACGCTAGGCGAGTGGGAGACACGGCATTCAGAAAGCTAGCGGGCCGGGGATAGCAGATGGGTCTTCAGCGACATCGCAACGGAAAAGCCTGTTGAAACCACATCGGGCGATTACGTCYGCAGACCAGTCATGATGGATCGGCGGAGCTCCGTGTCGACAATAAAGGGTCCAATTGGCAAATTAGGTATTGTAGCCCAAGAATTAGCTGGTATACCCCGTCGGCTGGCCGGGAGATGGGCCTAGCTCGAGGCTATCTCAAGGCTAACTGGTGCTTGCTTCGGGACAAGAGGCGTTATCCCACAATAGCCACTCGGTTMCAGCTAACTAGCTGCGAGGATCCGGTGAAATGGTCCAGAGATTGCGGCAGGAATACGGTGATATGGTATATAAAAGCAGTCTGATATGCACTGGGTTGATATCGCGCTGTGCATACTGGCAGGTAATTGTCCGAGCTAAAGCTGGCTAGTGTCCGAGCTAAAGGTGAAGACCGCTAGTAGAGCCTAACAATGACTAGTAGCAAGTAGCTAGTTTGCTGGCTAGAGGTTCAAGTTATAAGGTATAAAAAATAGCAGATCCGTACCACATTGGGTGAGGCTGGTTGCATGAAAGTATATTTAGTTCGTAGATGGAAAGTGAGATTAAAATATATACAAAAAAAAATAAAAAATACAGACTATTTACAGTTTTTTAACACGTGACAAGACAAAGACATTTCCGACTGCTACGCCATCTTGGACTCACCATCTTGTTCTCAGATTAGCTTTGTTAAAATCCCCAGCTACAATAAATGCAGCCTCAGGATGTATGGTTTCCAATTTGCATAAAGTCCAGTGAAGTTCCTTGATGGCCGTCTTGGTATCCGCATGCGGGGGGATATACACYGCTGTGACGARWACCGAGRAGAGTTCTCTTGGGAGATAATACGGTCGGCATTTGATTGTGAGGTATTCTAGGTCAGGTGAACAAAAGGACTTGAGTTCTTGTATGTTGTTACAATTATACCATGAGTCGTTAATCATTAAACACACACCCCGCCCTTTTTCTTACCAGAGAGACTGAAAATCCCGTTGGCTGTAKGGACTCCGACAGCAGGTCCCCAGCTAGCCATGTCTCCGTGAAACAGAGTATGTTACAATCCTGGATATCTCTATGGAAAGCAATTTTGTCGACTTTGTTATCTAGGGACTGGACATTAGCTGGACATATACTTGGTAGCGGTGGGTGGTGTGTGCGCATCCGAAGCCTCACTAGAAGACCACTCCGGCTCCCTCTCCTCCGGCAGCGTTGTTTCTGGTTGGCCTCTGGAATCAGTTCAAATGCCATGGGAGGTGCAGACTAAGGATCCGCTTTGGGAAAGTCGTATTCCTGGTCGTAGTGCTGGTAAGTTGACGTCTCGCTGATATCCAATAGTTCTTCCCGGCTGTATGTAACAACACTTAAGGTTTTCTGGGCTAACAATGTAAGAAATAATACATAAAAAAACAAAATATTGCACAGTTTCCTAAGAACTAGACGCAAAACTGCCATCTCCATTGGCGTCATCTTGCTTGGAAATAGTGAGATGGGGCCGATAGATATGGCATGTGTTATATCTGGTATAATTCTCCTGTCTTATCTGGTGTCCTTTGTGAATTTAAGTACAATCCCTCTAATTCCCTCTCTCTCGCTATGGGAGGAGTTAGGGGGAGTGTGGTGCTATGGGAGGAGTTAGGGGGAGTGTGGTGCTATGGGAGGAGTTAGGGGGAGTGTGGTGCTATGGGAGGAGTTAGGGGGAGTGTGTGGATGTTATGGGAGGAAGTTAGGGGGAGTGTGGTGCTATGGGAGGAGTTAGGGGAGTGTGGTGCTATGGAGGAGTTAGGGGAGTGTGGTGCTATGGGAGGAGTTAGTGGGAGTGTGGTGCTATGGGAGGAGTTAGGGGGTGGGCGTGTGGTGCTATGGGAGGTAAGGGGAGTGTGTGCTATGGGAGGAGTTAGGGGAGTGTGGTGCTATGGAGGAGTTAGGGGGAGTGTGGTGCTATGGGAGGGGGGTAGGTTTAGGGGAGTGTGGTGCTATGGGAGGGGTAGGGGATGTGTGCTATGGGAGGGGGTAGGGGGAGTGGTGGCTATGGAGGGAGTAGTGGGAGTGTGGTGCTATGGGAGGGGGTTAGAGGAGTGTGGTGGCTATGGGGAGGGTTAGGGGGAGTGTGGTGTCTATGGTTGATGGGGGTAGGGGAGTGTGGTGCTATGGGAGAGTTAGGGGGAGTGTGGTGCTATGGGAGAAGTCTAGGGGAGTGTGTGCTATGGAGGATGTTAGGGAGTGTGTGCTATGGGAGGAGTTAGGGAGAGTGTTGGTGCTATGGGAGGAGTGTAGGATGTGTTGCTATGTGCTATGGGAGGGGTTAGGGGGAGTGTGGTGCTATGGGAGGGGTTAGGGGGAGTGTGGTGCTATGGGAGGAGTTAGGAGCTAGGGGGAGTGTGGTGCCGGGTCTTACACTGGGTTGTTGCACTGGCGAGTTCTGAAGCGAACCCCGGTCCCACAGGAGCGGGAACAGGAACCATATTTCGTCCAGGAGCCCCAGGAGCCATCCTGCTTCACCTGGTTGACATTCTTCCACATGCAGTGACCTTTATAGCACCACTATAGAGGAGACAGAGGACAGTCAGACAGACACAACAACAAGCTGAGCTAATGGTTACATAGCATAGTTTAGGAGGAGTTGTCACCTTCCCAGGAGCACACTCAGTCCCGTCCAGAGGAGGGCCTTTTTTGGTCTTGCAGAAGTATGGGTTGTCAGGGTGACTGCACCACAGCTGCTTACATGGGTCAAATGTGCGAAACTGGAAGAAGAAGACATTTTAAACGCTGGTTTACTGGGTTGGAGTTCCAATGGAGCGATAGACAGGAGATGTTCAGGAAMCCAGTCAGCCAGCTGCAGTATATCATTATCTACCTACCTCATCCCCATATTGTTTTTATTTACTTTTTTGCACACCAGTATTTCTACTTGCACATCATCATCTGCACATCTATCATTCCAGTGTTAATTTGCTAAATTGTAATCGCTACTATGGCCTATTTATTGCCTTACCTCCTCACGCCATTTGCACACACTGTATATAGGCCTTTTCTATTGTGTTATTGACTGTATGTTTGTTTATTCCATGTGTAACTCTGTGTTGTTTGTGTTGCACTGCTTTGCTTTATCCTGGCCAGGTCGCAGTTGTAAATGAGAACTTGTTCTCAACTAGTCTACCTGGTTAAATAAAGGTGTTCTCAACTGGCCTACCTGGTTAAATAAAGGTGAAATAAAATTTAAATAATAATTTTAAAAAATGTATGTGTATGGCTGAATGTATTTCATTTTATTAGGATCCCCATTAGGAGACAGCTAGTCTTAATGGGGTCCGACATAACGAAAAATACATTACACAAAATACTTCCATTTAAAAACATGTAGTGTGTGCATCTATCAGTTACACATACATGTCAGTACACACAACCAGTAGGTCACTCTCCGCTATGATGTGGGTCAGTACATACACACAACCAGTAGGTCACTCTCAGCTATGATGTGGGTCAGTACATACACACAACCAGTAGGTCACTCTCAGCGCTAATGATGTGGGTCAGTACATACCACACAACCAGTAGGTCACTCTCAGCTATGATGTGGGTCAGTACATACACACAACCAGTAGGTCACGCTCAGCTTATGATGTGGGTCAGTACATACACACAACCAGTAGGTCACTCCAGGTTACAAAGTGACTCACTACTGTAATGGTCCAGGTTACAAAGTAGCTCAGTGACTCACTACTGTATGGTCCAGGTTACAAAGTGACTCAGTGACTCACTACTGGTAATGGTCCAGGTTACAAAGTGGCTCAGTGACTCACTACTGTAATGGTCCAGGTTACAAAGTGACTCACTACTGTAATGGTCCAGGTTACAAAGTGACTCACTACTGTAAGTGGTCAGGTTTACAAAGATGACTCTCACTACTGTAATGGTCCAGGTTACAAAGTGACTCAGTGATACTGTAATGGTCAGGTTACAAGTGGCTAGTGACTCACTACTGTAATGGTCCAGGTTACAAAGTGGCTCAGTGACTCACTACTGTAATGGTCGCAGGTTACAAAGTGGCTCAGTT
>NW_019947714.1:34650-55540 GCF_002910315.2 Salvelinus sp. IW2-2015
ATGCCAACTATTATATATATAGTGTGTGTATACTGTATATGCATCAATCAGGGATAAAGTGGCTGAGCAGCAGGATAAAAAAATTATTGTAGCAGCAACGTATGGCGTGTGTGTTAGGAGATACATACATACATACATGAGTATGTATAATAATATATATATATACACATATACATAACATACAGGAGTATGTGCACACCCCTTCAAATTAGTGGATTTGGCCATTTCAGCCACATTTGTTGTGACAGGTGTACAAAATTGAGCACACAGCCATGCAATCTCCATAGACACAAACATTGACAGTAGAATGGCCTTTCTGAAGAGAACTCTAGTGACCTATCGTGGCGCCGTCATTTAAATGTGGCGCCGTCATTTCAACGTGGCGCCGTCATTTCAACGGCGCCGTCATTTCAACGATTGTGCGCCAGTCATTTCAACGTAGGCGCCGTCATTTCAACGTGGCGCCGTCATTTCAACGTGGCGCCGTCATTTCAACGTGGCACCGTCATTTCAACGTGGCACCGTCATTTCAACGTGGCACCGTCATTTCAACGTGGCACCGTCATAGGATGCTACCTTTTTAAAAAGTCAGTTCGTCAAATTTCTGCCCTGCTAGAGCTGCCCCGGTCAACTGTAAGTGCTGAAGTGGAAAAGTCTAGGTGCAACAACGGCTCAYCCGCGAAGTGGTAYACCACACAAYCTCACAGAGCAGGACCGCCGAATGGTAGGCCACACAAGCTCACAGAGCAGGACCGCTGAGTGCTGAAGCACGTAGTGATTCAAAATCGTCTGTCCTCAGTTGCAACACTCACTACCGATTTCCAAACTACCTCTGGAAGCAACATCAGCACAAGAACTGTTCGTCGGGAGCTTTATGAAATGGGTTTCCATTGCCAAGCAGCCGCACACAAGCCTCAAATCACCATGCACAATGCCAAGCATCAGCTGGAGTGGCGTGAAGCTCATCGCCATTAGYCTCTGGAGCAGTGGAAACACGATCTCTAGAGTGATGAATCATGCTTAACCATCTGGCAGTCCGACGGATTCATCTGGGTTTAACGGATGCCAGGATAATGCTACCTGCCCCAATGCATAGTGCCAACTGTAAAGTTTGGTGGAGGAATAATGGTCTAGGGCTGTTTTGTCATGGTTCGGGCTAGGCCCCTTAATTKCAGTGAAGGGAAATCTTAACGCTACAGCATACAATGACATATGCTTCCAACTTTGTGACAACAGTTTGGGGAAGGCCCTTTCCTGTTTCACCATGACAATGCCCCCATGCACAAATCGAGTCCAGTAAAAATGTTTTTGTTGAGGTTATAAAAACTGCTGCCTTTCAACAGATCCCTGACTACAACCCCAGAACTCTACCTTTTCGGCATGATATTGAACGCCGACTGTGAGCCACAGCTAATCACTCAACATCATGCCAAACCTCACTAATGCTCTTGTGGCTGAATGGAAGCAAGTCCACACAGCAATGTTCAACATCTAATGGAAAGCCTTCCAGACGGAGAGCTGTTATAGCCAGCAATGTTCCAACACTAGTGGAAAGCCTTCCCAAGAGTGGAGGCTTTTATAGCAGCATGTTCCAACATCTATGAAAGCCTCCCAACGGGTGGAGGCTTTATAGCAGGCAATGTTCCAACATCTAGTGAAAGCGCTTCCCAGAAGAGATGGATGCTGTTATAGCAGCAATGTTTCAAACTAGGAAAAGCCTTCCCGAAGAGTCGAGGCTGTTATAGCGCAATGTTCCAACATCTAGTGGAAAGCCCTTCCCAGAAGAGTGAGCTGTTATAGCAGGCAATTTTCAAATCTAGTTGACAGCCTTCCCAGAAGAGTGGAGGCGTTATAGCAGCTATTTCAACATCTAGTGGAAAGCCTTCCCAGAAGAGTGGAGGTTTATACAGCTATGATTCCAACAGCTGTGAAGCCTTCCCAGAAGATGATGCTGTTATGGCAGCAACTTCATTATTAATGCCCATGATTTTGGAATGAGATGTTCGACAACCAGTGTCCACATACTTTTTCATGTGTATTTCCCCCGAACACAGAGGGTATATTTCTGCTCTCAAAGGGATATCTGAGCGGAAGGGAGTCTGAAGTATCAGACAGCTCTATAGGGTCTCTCTCTCTCTGTCTCTCTACTATACTAGACGATGTCCGCGACCAAACTTACTGATGTGCAGATTTTGTATCCGACTCCGAAGTCGAAGCGACACTGTTCATCCATGGAGTAGTTGATTCCTGGCAGCTCCGGCAGCTGGGGCCAGTCGTGTTTGAACGGGTCGTCCAGGAGACAGTCGTACGAACTACGAGACACAAAAGAGTTTCATTTAATTTTCAGAAATGTTGTTAAATTCATTTTTATTGTTTAACACTAGAACCGCTGGTCCTCGAGGGACCCCCCCAGCTAAGGAGCAGTCATTCTGACTAACACTCTAAAAACATTCATGAACACAACCAAATAATAATTTGGTTGTGTTCATGAAGGTGTTAGGTAACATTAGAATACACATTTTTTTAATGTTCAATAAATTGTACTTGTGGAGCACCTTTGTTGCAACTATGAAACAGAAACCATGTGTGTTGGAACACGGTAACAAAGATGCACAGTAAGCAGAATGTGAGGTCAAATGATGAAAACAGTAGCCCAAACATCATCATAAGCACCAAGTGTGCTTGATAAACAGTGAAAATCAGCGCAAAAGCAATAAAGGCATTATAATGAATAGAAGTTTGATATGACAGCAGTCAAAACTACAATAATTGTCAGCTCGTGCTTACATGGTCTGAGTTTTCACGCAATGACATCAATTGGACTTCATTTAGCGGTTATCCCTTGTCCTGACAGTCAACACAAATCTTTGCCACTTTGACTTGCTTGACACACTTCCCACAAACATGTTGCTTGCAGGTGACACAGGTGTCTTGGGTTCTGTTTGATGTGCATCTGGCCACCTGGCATTGTCTCCTCCCGGGAAGCTGTGCGCAACTGGCCTCGTGCAAAGACTACCGTGGAATTTCTGCTGCTGCCTTGGCCCTGCTGCCTTGACTCATGATAAAGTCTCCCCTGTAGCCCCTATTCCAGACTCATGATGAAGTCTCCCCTGTAGCCCCTATGCCAGACTCATGATGAAGTCTCCCCTGTAACCCCTATGCCAGACTCATGACTAAGTCTCTCCTGTAGCCCCTATTCCAGACTCATGATGAAGTCTCCCCTGTAGCCCCTATGCCAGACTCATGATGAAGTCTCCCCTGTAACCCCTATTCCAGACTCATGATGAAGTCTCCCCTGTAACCCCTATTCCAGACTCATGATGAAGTCTCCACTGTAACCCCTATTCCAGACTCATGATGAAGTCTCTCCTGGGCATAGTGTTGTTTATGCTTGAACACCACATGTAGGTTGATAGCAGCCAAGGCAAGCGATGTAGAACACAAAAACAGGCCAGCGGCAGGTGCCTCCTTTCAGAGTACAGAAATTCTGAAATAGATTGGTGTGTTTTTTCACTATCGAATCAGGACATGGGGTTGTTCAACAACATCAAATCAAAGTGTATTTGTCACGTGCGCCGAATACAACAGACCTTACAGTGAAATGCTTACTTACAGGCTCTAACCAATAGTGCAAAAACGGTATTAGGTGAACAATAGGTAAGTAAAGAAATAAAACAACAGTAAAAAGACAGGCTATATGCAGTAGCAAGGCTATAAAAGTAGCGAGGCTACATATAGACACCGGTTAGTCAGGCTGATTGAGGTAGTATGTACATGTAGATATGGTTAAAGTGACTATGCATATATGATGAACAGAGAGTAGCAGCAGCGTAAAAGAGGGGTTGGGGGGGTACACAAAGCANGCCTGCTTCCTCTGACCTGCAGAAATACAAACAATTATCACAAGACCACTTCTGGTAACCCTCACCGATTCCACTGCACCCAACTCTGTTTTCACCCACCCTGCAGATAGCCCCGTTAGCCCATGTGCGGGGGCACTGGTTGTTCGGGCTAATTGAGGTAGTATGTACATGAATGTATAGTTAAAGTGACTATGCATATATGATAAACAGAGAGTAGCAGCAGCGTAAAAGAGGGGTTGGGGGGGCACACAATGCAAATAGCCCGGGTAGCAATTTGATTACATGTTCAGGAGTCTTATGGCTTGGGGATAAAAACTGTTGAGAAGCCTTTTTGTCCTAGACTTGGCACTCCTGTACCGCTTGCCATGCGGTAGTAGAGAGAACGGTCTATGACTGGAGTGGCTGGGTTCTTTGACAATTTTTAGGGACTTCCTCTGACACCACCTGGTGTAGAGGTCCTGGATGGCAGGCAGCTTAGCCCCAGTGGCCACCACTTGGCTACCTGCCGCCCCAAAGTTATAGAACAGATCTGAAGCTCTGAACTGTCTAGTCAGACCCCAGTCTGACCTACCTACAGGATATGGAAAATTTGCTCTATTAGTTTTTCTCCTGAAGGAGAAWGCTTCCACTCCTATGTCAAAGATAATAAAACAAAAACAATATAGTAAATACTACAGTAAAGTCTGCAAAAACACTGCAATAAATAATAGTGTACTTCAAGCCGCAAAAACACATTTAATTACTATAGTGTATACTACAGTTATTTTACTACAGTCTTTATACTAAAGTTAACTGTACAYACTACAGTATACTACAGTAAATACTACACAAAGTATTACAGTATTCACTGTAGTGTTTTTGCACTACAGTGATTACAACAGTAAAATCAGCAAAAACACTAAAGTGAATACTATAGTATTTAWACAATAGTATACGTAGTATACCTTCCCCAAAATGACAGTGTATAATGTAGCGAACTGAGTACAACACAACAACCTAGTTGGACTGTTGGACTGACAGTYGCAAGGGCTGAGTTAAGAGTTATGTTCTGGCTACTCTGCTATATCTTTTCAAAATCAACAAAGATTTTCTAAATATAATATTGTAGGCCTCTCATTTCCACTACAAGACATTAGATGGCGTATGCACATTTTGAAATCAATTATTTGAACCAATGAGGAAGATAAAGAAACCTGCTGTAAAAGTAGCTGCTGTTCTAAAGTCMGTTTTTTWWATTTTATTTAGTYATTATGCTAGCAAGTGTCATCTTTGGAAAATCTAATTTACTGTGCGTTCATGATGGAAGCGGGGGCAAGAGGAAGAAGAATGTCATACGTCTGAGAGGCCAGCAAGAATAAGCAAGACCAATCAAGAATAAGGCCGTGACCTCAACGATTTCTCTTCAAAATAAAAGTCCCACAAAGAAGATAGTAAAAAATAATACAAATGTTCGAAATTCGTAACATTTTATTAGGAAATGTTAGAAGACTTAGAATGTTGTTTAACAATATAAAAAAATGAAAAAAATGAATATAGCATTGACAATATTTTTTACAGAATTAAAAGTAATGATTACTAGATCGTTATTATGGTAGCAACAGTCATCCAAATAACAAAACATTATTTATAATGCAACTGTTAATAATAATAGTAATATCAATATTAATAATTATATTAATATTATAATAATCAACTTTAGAAAACACATTTAAATCCTATTGTTATTTAGTTCATTAGTATTGCATGATGTTCAGTATCCTTTTCATATTGCACCGTACATAATTGCCTGTACATTGTGTCGCAGTAAAAGGGGGTCGATTCTACTCAGGAGCACTTTTACTTTCCAAAAGGGCCAGTGTTGCTGTTCATTTTGCGGCCCTTAAAGTAACAGTCCAGCGAAATCTCACTTTTAGAAGTTAATAATCTGTTAACTCATACCCAAATAATGTTGTTGACTCATCTTATACTCGCATGTGGCCAAAGCTTTAACTAGGCAAGGTCAGTTAAGAACAAATTATTATTACAATGAACAGTCTAGGAACAGTGGGTTTAACTGCCTTGTTCAGGGGCAGAACGACATATTTTACCTTGTCAGCTCAGGGTATTCGATCCAGTAACCTTTCGGTACTGGCCAACGCGCTAACCAAATCAAATCAAATCAAGTTTATTTGTCACGTTGCGCTGAATCAACAGGTGTAGTAAGATCTTACAATGCAACATGCTTACTTATAGGACTCTACCATCAGTGCAATTTTTTAAAAAAAAAAAGGTATTAGGTGAACATAGGTAAGTAACAGAAAATAAAACAACATAAAAAACAGTGAAAAATAACATAGCGAGGCTATATACAGTAGCGAGGCTTATAACAGTGGCGAGGCTATATACAGGCACCGGTTAGTCGGGCTGATTTAGGTTAGTAATGTACATGTAGATATGGTTAAAGTGACTAAATGCATATATGTATAAACAGAGACGTAGCAGTAGCGTAAAAGAGGGGTTAGCGGGGTGGGTGGCCGGGTGGCGGCATTTACACACTGTCGCCATTTATTTAAGCCAGGAACGCCTGCTTCCTCTGACCTGCAGAAATACAAACAATTATCAACAAGACCACTTCTGGTAACCCTCACCGATTCCACTGCACCCCGAACTCTGTTTTCACCCACCCTGCAGATAGCCCGTTAAGGCCCAGTGTGCGGGGGCACTGGTTGTTCGGGCTAAATTGAGGTAGTATGTACATGAATGTATAAGTTTAAAGGTGACTATGCATATTGATAACAGAGAGTAGCCCGCAGCGTAAAAGAGGGGTTGGGGGGCACACCAAGCAAATAGCCCGGGGTAGCAATTTTGATTACATGTTTCAGGAGTCTTATGGCTTTTGGGGAAAACTGTTGAGAAGCCTTTTGTCCTAGACCTTGGCACTCCTGTACGCTTTGCCATGCGGTTAGTAGAGAGAAGGTCCTAATGACTGGAGTGGCTGGGTTCTTTGACCAATTTTTAGGGACTTCCTCTGACACCACCTGGTGTAGAGGTCCTGGATGGCAGGCAGCTTAGCCCCAGTGGCCACCACTTGGGCTCCTGCCCGCCCCAAAGTTATAGAACCAGATCTGAAGCTCTCTGAACTGTCTAGTCAGACCCCCAGTCTGACTACCTACAGGATATGGAAAATTTGCTCTATTCATTTTTCTTCCTGAAGGTAGAATGCTTCCATCCTAATGTCAAAGATAATAAAAACAAAACAATATTAGTAAAATACTAAGTAAAGTCTGCAAAAACACTGCATAATAATAGCTGTGTATCTCAAAGCCGCAAAAACACATTTAATTACTATAGTGTATTACTACAGTTATTTTATCACAGTCTCTTTATACTAAAGTTAACTGTATTACTACAGTATACTACAGTAAATACTACACAAGTATATACAGTATTTCACTGTAGTGTTTTGCACTACAGTGATTAACAGTAAAATCAGCAAAAACACTAAAGTGAATACTATAGTAATTTATACAATAGTATAACGTAGTATACCTTCCCAAAATGAGACAGTGTATAATGTAGCGGACTGACGTCAACATCAACAACCTAGTTGGACTGTTGACTGACAGTCGCAAGGGCTGAGTTAGACGTTACTGTCTTACTCTGCTTATGCTCCGCGCCCACTCAGTGGCACAGGCGTGATCCATCCCCTTCATTCCTCCCCCCCTCTCCAACCTTTTCAAAAGTCAACAAACGATTTTCTTAAATTCATAATATTGCTCAGGCCTCTCATTTCCCACTAACAAGACATTAGATGGCGTAATGCACATTTGAAATCAATTTATTTAACGCAATGAGGAAGTAAAGAAACCTGCTGAAAAGTAGCTGCTGTTCTAAAGTCAGTTTTTTTAATTTTATTTAGTTATTATGCTAGCAAGTGTCATCTTTGGAAAATCTAATTTACTGTGCGTTCATGATGGAAGCGGGGGCAAGAGGAAGAAGAATGTCATACGTCTGAGAGGCCAGCAAGAATAAGCAAGACCCAATCAAGAATAAGGCCGTGACCTCAACGATTTCTCTTCAAAATAAAAGTCCCACAAAGAAGATAGTAAAAAATAATACAAATGTTCGAAATTCGTAACATTTTATTAGGAAATGTTAGAAGACTTAGAATGTTGTTTAACAATATAAAAAAATGAAAAAAATGAATATAGCATTGACAATATTTTTTACAGAATTAAAAGTAATGATTACTAGATCGTTATTATGGTAGCAACAGTCATCCAAATAACAAAACATTATTTATAATGCAACTGTTAATAATAATAGTAATATCAATATTAATAATTATATTAATATTATAATAATCAACTTTAGAAAACACATTTAAATCCTATTGTTATTTAGTTCATTAGTATTGCATGATGTTCAGTATCCTTTTCATATTGCACCGTACATAATTGCCTGTACATTGTGTCGCAGTAAAAGGGGGTCGATTCTCTCAGGAGCACTTTTACTTTCCAAAAGGGCCAGTGTTGCTGTTCATTTTGCGGCCCTTAAAGTAACAGTCCAGCGAAATCTCACTTTTAGAAGTTAATAATCTGTTAACTCATACCCAAATAATGTTGTTGACTCATCTTATACTCGCATGTGGCCAAAGCTTTAACTAGGCAAGTCAGTTAAGAACAAATTATTATTTACAATGACAAGCTAGGAACAGTGGGTTAACTGCCTTGTTCAGGGGCAGAACGACATATTTTACCTTGTCAGCTCAGGGATTCGATCCAGCAACCTTTCGGTTACTGGCCCAACGCGCTAACCAAATCAAATCAAATCAAAGTTTATTTGTCACGTGCGCTGAATACAACAGGTGTAGTAGATCTTACAATGAAATGCTTACTTATAGACTCTAACCAACAGTGCAATTTCTTAAAAAAAAAAAAGGTATTAGGTGAACAATAGGTAAGTAAAGAAATAAAAACAACATAAAAAAGACAGTGAAAATAACAGTAGCGAGGCTATATACAGTAGCGAGGCTATAACAGTGGCGAGGCTATATACAGGCACCGGTTAGTCGGCTGATTTAGGTAGTATGTACATGTAGATATGGTTAAAGTGACTATGCATATATGATAAACAGAGAGTAGCAGTAGCGTAAAAGAGGGGTTAGCGGGGGTGGGTGGCGGGTGGCGGCATTACACACTGTCGCCATTTATTTAACCAGGAACGCCTGCTTCCTCTGACCTGCAGAAATACAAACAATTATCACAAGACCACTTCTGGTAACCCTCACCGATTCCACTGCACCCAACTCTGTTTTCACCCCACCTGCAGATAGCCCCGTTAGCCCATGTGCGGGGGCACTGGTTGTTCGGGCTAATTGAGGTAGTATGTACATGAATGTATAGTTAAAGTGACTATGCATATATGATAAACAGAGAGTAGCAGCAGCGTAAAAGAGGGGTTGGGGGTCACACAATGCAAATAGCCCGGGTAGCAATTTGATTACATGTTCAGGAGTCTTATGGCTTGGGGATAAAAACTGTTGAGAAGCCTTTTTGTCCTAGACTTGGCACTCCTGTACCGCTTGCCAATGCGGTAGTAGATGAGAAACAGGCTATGACTGGAGTGGCTGGGTCTCTTGACGAATTTTTAGGGACTTCCTCTGACACCACCTGGTGTAGAGGTCCTGGATGGCAGGCAGCTTAGCCCCAGTGGCCACACACTTGGCTACCTGCCGCCCCAAAGTTATAAACAGATCTGAAGCTTGAACGTCTAGTCAGACCCAGTCTGACTACCTACAGGATATGAAAAATTTGCTCTATTAGTTTTTTCTCCTGAGGGGGTAGGAGAATGCTTCCACTCCTATGTCAAAGATAATAAAACAAAACAATAAGTAAATACTACAGTAAAGTTGCAAAAACACTGCAATAAATAATAGTGTACTTCAAGCCGCAAAAAACACATTTAATTACTATAGTGTATACTACAGTTATTTTCACTACAGTCTTTATACTAAAGTTTAACTGAACATACTACAGCTATACTACAGTAAATACTAACAAAGTATTACAGTAATTCCAACTGTAGTGTTTTTGCACTACAGTGATTACAACAGTAAAATCAGCAAAAACATAAAGTGAATACTATAGTAGTTATAACAATTAGTATACGTTAGTATACCCTTTCCCCAAAATGAAGTTGATAATGTAGCGAACTGGATACAACAACAACAACCTTGGTTGGATCTGTTGGACTGCAGTCGCAAGGCGCTGAGTTTAAGAAGTTATGTTCTGGCTACTCTGCTATATCTTTTCAAAAATCAAAAGATTTTCTAAAATATAATATTGGTAGGCTCTTCATTTCCACTACAAAGACATTAGAATGGCGTATGCACATTTGGAAATCAATTATTTTGAACCAATGAGCGAAATAAAGAAACCTGCTGTAAAAAGTAGCTGCTGTTCTAAAGTCAGTTTTTTTTTAATTTATTAGTTATTATGCTAGCAAGTGTCATCTTTGGAAAATCTAATTTACTGTGCGTTCATGATGGAGCGGGGGCAAGAGGAAGAGAGAATGCATACGTCTGAGAGGCCAGCAAGAATAAGCAAGACCAATCAAGAATAAGGCCGTGACCTCAACGATTTCTCTTCAAAATAAAAGTCCCACAAAGAGATAGTAAAAAATAATACAAATGTTCGAAATTCGTAACATTTTATTAGGAAATGTAGAAGACTTAGAATGTTGTTTAACAATATATAAAAAATGAAAAAAAATGAATATAGCATTGACAATATTTTTTACAGAATTAAAAGTAATGATTACTAGATCGTTATTATGGTAGCAACAGTCATCCAAATAACACAAACATTATTTATAATGCAACTGTTAATAATAATAGTAATATCAATATTAATTAATTATATTAATATTATAATAATCAACTTTAGAAAACACATTTAAATCCTATTGTTTTTTAGTTTCATTAGTATTGCATGATGTTCAGTATCCTTTTCATATTGCACCGTACATAATTGCCTGTACATTGTGTCGCAGTAAAAGGGGGTCGATTCTACTCAGGAGCACTTTTACTTTCCAAAAGGGCCAGTGTTGCTGTTCATTTTGCGGCCTTAAAGTAACAGTCCAGCGAAATCTCACTTTTAGAAGTTAATAATCTGTTAACTCATACCCAAATAATGTTGTTGACTCATCTTATACTCGCATGTGGCCAAAGCTTTAACTAGGCAAGTCAGTTAAGAACAAATTATTATTTACAATGACAAGCTAGGAACAGTGGGTTAACTGCCTTGTTCAGGGGCAGAACGACATATTTTTACCTTGTCAGCTCAGGGATTCGATCCAGCAACCTTTCGGTTACTGGCCCAACGCGCTAACCAAATCAAATCAAATCAAAGTTTTATTTTGTCACGTGCGCTGAATACAACAGGTGTAGTAGATCTTACAATGAAATGCTTACTTATAGACTCTAACCAACAGTGCAATTTCTTAAAAAAAAAAAGGTATTAGGTGAACAATAGGTAAGTAAAGAAATAAAAACAACATAAAAAAGACAGTGAAAAATAACATAGCGAGGCTATATACAGTAGCGAGGCTTAACATAAGTGCGAGGCTATATACAGGCACCGGTTAGTCGGGCTGATTTAGGTAGTATGTACATGTAGATATGGTTAAAGTGACTATGCATATATGATAAACAGAGAGTAGCAGTAGCGTAAAAGAGGGGTTAGCGGGGGTGGGTGGCGGGTGGCGCATTACACACTGTCGCCATTTATTTAACCAGGAACGCCTGCTTCCTCTGACCTGCAGAAATACAAACAATTATCACAAGACCACTTCTGGTAACCCTCACCGATTCCACTGCACCCAACTCTGTTTTCACCCACCCTGCAGATAGCCCCGTTAGCCATGTGCGGGGGCACTGGTTGTTCGGGCTAATTGAGGTAGTATGTACATGAATGTATAGTTTAAAGTGACTATGCATATATGATTAAACAGAGAGTAGCAGCAGCGTAAAAGAGGGGTTGGGGGACACAATGCAAATAGCCCGGGTAGCAATTTGATTACATGTTCAGGAGTCTTATGGCTTGGGGATAAAAACTGTTGAGAAGCCTTTTTGTCCTGACTTGGCACTCCTGTAACCGCTTGCATGCGGTAGCTAGACGAGAACCGGTCTTTGACTGGAGTGGGCTGGGTTCTTTGACAATGTTTTAGGGACTTCCTCTTGACAACCACCTGGTTTGTAGAGGTTCGCTGGATGGCAGGACAGCTTAGCCCAGTGGCCACCCTTGGCTCCTGCCGCCCCAAAGTTAGAAACAGAATCTGAAGCTCTGAAACTGTCTAGTCAGACCCCAGTCTGTGACCTACCTTACAGATATGGAAAAATTTGCTTCTATTTAGTTTTTTCTCCTGGAAGAGAATGCTTCCACTCCTATGTCAAAGATATAAAACAAAAAACATATTAGTAATTAAAGTAAAGTTTTTGCAAGAAGACACTGATAATATTGAGTTTTAGCCAAAACTTTACATGTAGTTACTATATTGTTTTTGTTTTATTATCTTTGACATAGGAGTGAAGGCATTCGTCCTTCAGGAGACAAAACTATATAGAGAGCAAATTTTCCATATCCTGTAGGTAGGTAGACTGGGGTCTGACTAGACAGTTCGAGCTTCAGATCTGTTTCTATAACTTTGGGCGGCAGGTAGCCAAAGTGGTGGCCACTGGGCTAAGCTGCCTTGCCCATCCAGGACTCTACACCAGGTGGTGTCAGAGGAAGTCCCTAAAAATTGTCAAGAACCAGCCACTCCATCATAGACCGTTCTCTCTACTACCGCAATGGGCAAGCGGGTACAGGAGTGCCAAGTCTAGGACAAAAAGGCTTCTCAACAGTTTTTATCCCCAAGCCATAAGACTCCTGAACATGTAATCAAATTGCTACCCGGGCCTATTTGCATTGTGTGCCCCCAACCCCTCTTTTACGCTGCTGCTACTCTCTGTTTATCATATATGCATAGTCACTTTAACTATACATTCATGTACATACTACCTCAATTAGCCCGAACAACCAGTGCCCCCGCACATGGGCTAACGGGGCTATCTGCAGGGTGGGTGAAAACAGAGTTGGGTGCAGTGGAATCGGTGAGGGTTTACCAGAAGTGGTCTTGTGATAATTGTTTGTTATTCTGCAGGTCAGAGGAAGCAGGCGTTCCTGGTTAAATAAATGGCGACAGTGTGTAAATGCCGCCACCGCACCCACCCCCGCTAACCCTCTTTTACGCTACTGCTACTCTCTGTTTATCATATATGCATAGTCACTTTAACCATATCTACATGTACATACTACCTAAATCAGCCCGACTAACCGGTGCCTGTATATAGCCTCGCCACTGTTATAGCCTCGCTACTGTATATAGCCTCGCTACTGTTATTTTCACTGTCTTTTTTATGTTGTTTTTATTTCTTTACTTACCTATTGTTCACCTAATACCTTTTTTTTTTTAAAGAAATTGCACTGTTGGTTAGAGTCTATAATAAGCATTTCATTGTAAGATCTACTACACCTGTTGTATTCAGCGCACGTGACAAATAAACTTTGATTTTGATTTGATTTGGTTAGCGCGTTGGCCCAGTAACCGAAAGGTTGCTGGATCGAATCCCTGAGCTGACAAGGTAAAAAATATGTCGTTCTGCCCCTGAACAAGGCAGTTACCCACTGTTCCTAGCTTGTCATTGTAAAATAATAATTTGTTCTTAACTGATTGCCTAGTTAAAGCCTTTGGCCACATGCGAGTATAGATGAGTCAACAACATTATTTGGGTATGAGTTAACAGATTATTAACTTCTAAAAGTGAGATTTCGCTGGACTGTTACTTTAAGGGCCGCAAAATGAACAGCAACACTGGCCCTTTTGGAAAGTAAAAGTGCTCCTGAGTAGAATCGACCCCCTTTTACTGCGACACAATGTACAGGCAATTATGTACGGTGCAATATGAAAAGGATACTGAAACATCATGCAATACTAATGAACTAATAACAATAGGATTTAAATGTGTTTTCTAAAGTTGATTATTATAATATATTAATATAATTATTAATATTGATATTACTATTATTATTAACAGTTGCATTATAAATAATGTTTTGTTATTTGGATGACTGTTGCTACCATAATAACGATCTAGTAATCATTACTTTTAATTCTGTAAAAAATATTGTCAATGCTATATTCATTTTTTTCATTTTTTTATATTGTTAAACAACATTCTAAGTCTTCTAACATTTCCTAATAAATGTTACGAATTTCGAACATTTGTATTATTTTTACTATCTTCTTTGTGGGACTTTTATTTGAAGAGAAATCGTTTGAGGTCACGGCCTTAATTCTTGATTGGTCTTGCTTATTCTTGCTGGCTCTCAGACGTATGACATTCTTCTTCCTCTTGCCCCCGCTTCCATCATGAACGCACAGTAAATTAGATTTTTCCAAAGATGACACTTGCTAGCATAATAACTAAATAAAATAAAAAAACTGACTTTAGAACAGCAGCTATTTACAGGCAGGTTTTCTTTATCTTCCTCATTGGTTCAAATAATTGAATTTCAAAATGTGCATACGCCATCTACATGTCTTGTAGGGAAAAATGAGAGGGCCTACAATATTATATTAGAAGATCTTTGTTGAATTTGAAAAGAATATAGCAGAGTACGCCAGGAACCATAAACTCTTAACTCAGCCCTTGCGACGTCGTCCAACAGTCCAACTAGGTTGTTGTGTTTATGTACTCAGTTTCGCTACATTAATACACTGTCATTGGGAAGATACTACGTATACATTGATAAATACTATAGTATTCACTTTAGTGTTTTGCTGATTTTACTGTTGTAATCACTTGTAGTGCAAAACACTACAGTGAAGTTACTGTAATGACTTTGTGTAGTATTTACTGGTAGTCTACTGTAGTCGTACGTTATACTTTTAGTATAAAGACTGTAGTAAAATAACTGTAGTATACACTATGAGTAATTAAATGTGTTTTTGCGGCTTGAGTACACTATTATTTTGCAGGTTTTTGCAGACTTTTACTGTAGTATTACTATATGTTTTTGTTTATATTTCTTTGACATAGGAGTTGGAAAGCATTCTCCTTCAGGAGGAAAAACAATAGAAGCAAAATTTTTCCATATCCTGTAGGTAGGTCAGACTGGGAGTCTGACTAGACAGTCAGACTTCAATCTGTTCCTATAAACTTTGGGGCGCAGGTAGCCAAGTGAGTGGCCACTGGGGCTAAGCTGCCTTGCCCATCCAGGGACCTCTACACCAGGGGTTGTCAAGAGGGAAGTCCCTAAAAATTGTCAAAGAACCCAGCTCACTCCAGTCATAACCCGTTCTCTCTACTACCTGCAGGCAAGCGGTACAGGAGTGCCAAGTCTAGGAGCAAAAAGGCTTCTTCAACAGTTTTTATCCCCAAGCCATAAGACTCCTGACACATGTAATCAAATTGCTACCCGGGCTATTTGCCATTGTGTGCCCCCCCCAACCCCTCTTTTACGCTGCTGCTACTCTCTGTTTATCATATATGCAAGTCACTTTTAAACTATACATTTCATGTACATACTACCTCAATTAGCCCGAACAACCAGTTGCCCCCACCGGCACATGGCTACCGGGGCTTATCTGCAGGGTGGGTGAAAACCAGGAGTTGGGTGTGCAGTGGAATCGGTGAGGGTTACCAGAAGTGGGTCTTGTATAATTGTTTGTTATTTCTGCAGGTCAGAGGAAGCAGGGCGTTCCTGGTTTAAATAACATGGCGAACAGTGTGTAATGCCGCCCCCGCCACCCACCCCCGGCTAACCCCCTCTTTTAACGCTACTGTGCTACTCTCTGTTTATACCACCCTATATGCATAGTCACGTTTAACCATATCTAACATGTACCATACTACCTTAAATCAGCCCGACTAACCGGTGCCTGGTATATAGGCCTCGCCACTGTTTATAGCCTCGCTACTGTATATGCTCGCTACTGTTATTTTCACTGTTTTTTTAATGTTGTTTTTATTTCTTTACTTACCTTTGTCACCTAATACCTTTTTTTTTTTTAAAGAAAGTTCACTGTCTCGTTTTATGAGTCTATAAGTAAGCAGGTCATTGAAGCTCTTAACCTGTTGTATTCAGCGCACGTGACAAATAAACTTTGATCTCTGATTTGATTTGGTTAGCGCGTTGGGCCAGTAACCGAAAGGTGCCGCCTCGGATCGATCCTAGCGACCAAGGTTAAAAATTATGTCGTTCTGCCCCTGAACAGGGAGTTAACCCACTGTTCCTAGCTTGTCAATTGTAAATAATAATTTGTTCTTAACTGAACTTGCCTAGTAAAGGGCTTTGGCACATGCGAGTTATCACGATGAGTCAACAACATATATTTCGCGGTATGAGTTCTAACAGATTATTAACTTCTAAAAGTGAGATTTCGCTCGCCGCTTTACTTCTAAACGGCGCGCAAATGAACAGCAACACTGCGCCCTTTCCTGGAAAGTAAAGTGCTCCTGAGTTAGGAAATCGACCCCCTTTTACTGCGACACAATGTTAAGGCAATTATTACGGTGCAATATGAAAAGGATACGTTAACATCATGCAATACTTATGAACTAAATCAACAATAGGATTTAAATTGTTTTCTAGTTGTTATTATAATATTAATATAATTATTAATATTGTATATTATATTAATTATACAACAGTTGCATTATAAATATGTTTTGTTATTTGGATGACGTGTTGCACCATAATAACGATCTAGTAATCATCTATTTCAATTCTGTAAAAATATTGTCAATGGCTATATTCATTTTTTTTCATTTTTTATATTGTTAAAAATTCTAAGCTCTTCTAAATTTCCCCTAATAAAATGTTACGAATTGTCGAATACATCTGTATTAGTGTTTACTATCTTCTTTGTGGGACTTTTATTTGAAGAGAAATCGTTGAGGTCACGGCCTTATTCTTCGATTGGTTTGCTTACATTGGTGGTCCTCTCAGACGCTCATGCATTCTTCTTCCTCTTGCCCCCGCTTCCATCAAACGCACAGTAATTAGATTTGCCAAAGATGACCACTTGCAGATATAACTAAATAAAATTAAAAAAACTGACTTTAGAACAGCCAGCTACTTTTACAGCAGGTTTCTTATCTTCCTTCAATTGGTTCAAATAATTTGATTTTCTAAAATGTGCTATACGCCATCTAATGTCTTGTAGTGGACCCATTGAGAGGCACAATATTATATTTAGAAAATTCTTGGAGTTGATTTTGAAAAGATATAGCCAGATGGTAGCCAGAACGATAACTCTTAACTCAGCCTTGCGATGTCAGTCCAACAGTCCAACTAGGTTGTTGTGTACTGTACTAGTTCGCTTACATTATACACTGTCATTTTGGGGAAGTAATACTACGTATACTATTGTATAAATACTATATGTACATTTAGTGTTTTTGCTGATTTTACTGTTGTAATCACTGTAGTGCAAAAAACACTACAGTGGAAATACTGTAATACTTTGTGTAGTATTTCCGTTAGTAACTACTGGTAGTATGTTACAGTTACTTTAGTATAACGACTGGTAGTAAATTAACTGTTAGTATACCTATAGTAATAAATGGTGTTTTTGCGGCTTGAAGTACACTTTATTTATTGCAGTGTTTTTGCACGACTTTACTTAGTATTTTACTATATTGTTTTTTTGTTTTATTATCTTTGACATAGGAGTGGAAGCATTCTCCTTCAGTGAGAAAACTTAATAGAGCAAATTTTCAATCCTGTAGGTAGGTCAGACTGGGTCTGACTAGACAGTTCAAGGACGCTTCAGATCTTTCTATAAACTTTGGGGCGCAGGTACGCCAGTGGTGGCCATCTGGGGCTAGCTGCCTGCCATCAGGACCTACACCAGGGGTGTCAGAGGAAAGTCCTAAAAAATTGTCAAAGAACCGCAGCCACTCCGTCAAGACCGTTCTCTCTACTACCGCATGGCAAGCGGTACAGGAAGCTGCCAAGTCCTAGGACAAAAAGGCTTCTCAACAGTTTTTATCCCCAAGCCATAAGACTCCTGAACATGTAATCAATTGCTTACCGCGGGCTATTTGCATTTGTGTGGCCCCCAACCCTCTTTTACGCTGCTGCTACTCTCTGTTTATCATATATGCATAGTCACTTTAACTATACATTCATGTACATACTACCTCAATTAGCCCGAACAACCAGTTGCCCCCGCACATGGGCTAACGGGGCTATCTGCAGGGTGGGTGAAAAACAGAGTTGGGTGCAGTGGAATCGGTGAGGGTTACCAGAAGTGGTCTTGTGATAATTGTTTGTATTTCTGCAGTCAGAGGAAGCAGGCGTTCCTGGTTAAATAAATGGCGACAGTGTGTAATGCCGCCACCCGCACCCCACCCCGCTAACCCCTCTTTTACGCTACTGCTACTCTCTGTTTATCATATATGCATAGTCACTTTAACCATATCTACATGTAACATACTACCTAATCAGCCCGACTAACCGGTGCCTGTATATAGCCCTCGCCACTTGTTATAGCCTCGCTACTGTATATAGCCGCTCGTATGTTTTTTCACTGTCTTTTTTTATGTTGTTTTATTTCTTTACTTACCTATTGTTCCACCTAATACCTTTTTTTTTTTTAAAGAAATTGCACTGTTGGTTAGAGTCTATAAGTAAGCATTTCATTGTAAGATCTACTACACCTGTTGTATTCAGCGCACGTGACAAATAAACTTTTGATTTGATTTGATTTGGTTAGCGCGTTGGGCCAGTAAACCGAAAGTTGCTGGATCGAATCCCTGAGCTGACAAGGTAAAAAATGTCGTTCTGCCCCTGAACAAGGCAGTTAACCACTGTTCCTAGCTTGTCATTGTAAAATAATAATTTGTTCTTAACTGACTTGCTAGTTAAAGCTTTGGCCACATGCGAGTATAAGATGAGTCAACAACATTATTTGGGTATGAAGTTACAGATTATTAACTTCTAAAAGTGAAGATTTCGCTGGACTGTTACTTTAAGGGCCGCAAAATGAACAGCAACACTGGCCCTTTTGGAAAGTAAAAGTGCTCCTGAGTAGAATCGACCCCTTTTACTGCGACACAATGTACAGGCATATTATGTACGGTTGCAATATGAAAAGGATACTGAACATCATGCAATACTAATGAACTAAAATAACAATGGATTTAAATGTGTTTTCTAAGTTGATTATTATAATATTAATATAATTATTTAATATTGATATTACTATATTATTAACAGTTGCATTATAAATAATGTTTTGTTATTTGGATGACTGTTGCTACCATAATAACGATCTAGTAATCATTACTTTTATTCTGTAAAAAATCTTGTCAATGCTATATTCATTTTTTTTCATTTTTTATATTGTTAAACAACATTCTAAGTCTTCTAACATTTCCTAATAAAATGTTACGAATTTCGAACATTTGTATTATTTTTTACTATCTTCTTTGTGGGACTTTTATTTTGAAGAGAAAATCGTTGAGGTCACGGCCTTATTCTTGATTGGTCTTGCTTATTCTTGCTGGCCTCTCAGACGTATGACATTCTTCTTCCTCTTGCCCCGCTTCCATCATGAACGCACAGTAAATTAGATTTTCCAAAGATGACACTTGCTAGCATAATAACTAAATAAAATTTAAAAAACTGACTTTAGAAAGGAGCTACTTTTACCAGCAGGTTTCTTGTATCTTCCTCATTGGTTCAATTAATTGGATTTCAAAATGGCATACGCATCTAATGTCTTGTAGTGGAAACTGAGAGGCACCAATACCTTATATTTAGAAAATCTTGTTGATTTGAAAGATATAGCAGAGTAAGCCAGAACATAACTCTAACTCAGCCCTGCGACCTGTTCAGTCCAACAGTCCAACTAGGTTGTTGGTTGTACTCAGTTCGCTACATTATACACTGTCATTTTTGGGGAGTATACTACGTATACTATTGTTATAAATACTATAGTATTCCTTTAGTGTTTTTGCTGATTTTTACGTGTTGTAATCATTGGTCAACATGCTATGCAAATAACTACGGATATGAATACTTTTGTTTTTTTAAGTATTTACTGTTAGTTATACTGTAGTATGTACAGTTAACTTTAGTATAAAGACTGTAGTAAAATACTGTAGTTATACACTATAGTAATTAAAATGTGTTTTTTTGCGGCTGAAGAGTACACTATTATTTATTGCAGTGTTTTTGCAGACTTTACTGTAGTATTTACTCATATTGTTTTTGTTTTTATTATCTTTGACATAGGAGTGGAAGCATTCTCCTTCAGGAGAAAAATAATAGAGCAATTTTCCATATCCTGTAGGTAGGTCGACTGGGTCTGACTAGACATTCAGAGCTTCAGATCTGTTCTATAAACTTTGGGGCGGCAGGTAAAGCACAAGTGGTGGCCACTGGGGCTAAAGCTGCCTGCCATCCAGGACCTTCTACACCAGGTGGCTGTCAGAGGAAGTCCCTAAAAATTGTCAAAGAACCCAGCCACTCCAGTCATAGACCGTTCTCTCTACTACGCCATGGCAGCGGTACAGGAGTGCCAAGTCTAAGGACCAAAAAGGCTTCTCAACAGTTTTATCCCAAGCCATAAGGACTCCTGAACCATGAATCAAATTGCACCCGGGGCTATTTTGCATTGTGTGCCCCCCCCAAACCCCTCTTTACGCTCGTGCTACTCTCTGTTTATTTCATATATGCATAGTCACTTTAACATACATTCATGTACATACTACCTCAATTAAGCCCGACACAACCAGTGCCCCCGCACATGGCAACGGGCTATCTGCAGGGTGGTGAAACAGATTGGGTGCGTGGAATCGGTGAGGTTACCAGAAGTGGTCTTGTGATAATTGTTTGTATATTCTGCAAGTCAAGAGGAAGCAGGCGTTCCTGGTTAAATAAATAGGCGACAGGTGTAATGCCGCCACCCGCCAACACCCCCGCTAACCTCTT
>NW_019947715.1:0-2500 GCF_002910315.2 Salvelinus sp. IW2-2015
ACGGGATGTAAGGAATTGGGAGATGAGGATGTATCGGAATCACAGACAAACTCATTGAGATAGTGAGATAGAGCCCATATCCATCCTAAGCCACTGCTAAGCCCACCTGCACCACTACCTCAGCCATCATCAAGCACATGATTTCAAGTGGTGACATGCAAAACGGCAACTATTTTCTAGGCATCATTCAGTGGGACAGGGCATTATTGTGTGTGTATTATGTATGTTATATATATTGTGTGTGCCTGTGTGTGTATATTATATATATATACTGTATATGAGGGAGGGAGAGAGGAGGCGAGAGAAGGAGGGGAGAGGAGGAGGGAGATAGAGAGACCGAGGAGAGAGAGAGAGGAGAGAGAGAGAGAGCGAGAGAGAGAAGAGAAGAAGAGGAGAGAGAGAGAAGAGAGAGAGAGAGACAGGAGAGAGAGAGACGAGAGGAGAGAGAGAAGAGACACAGAAGAGAGAGAGACGACCGAGAGAAGAGAGAGACGAGAGAGGAGAGAGAGAGAGAAGAGGAGAGAGAGAGAAGGAAGATAAAGAGAGAGAGAGTTAGATGAGAGAGAGAGGGAGAGAGAGAGAGAGACAGAGAGACAGAGACAGAGAGACAGAGAAGAGAGCAGACAGAGACAGAGACGATACAAGAGAGAGTGAGAAGAGAGAGAGAGAGAGGAGAGAGCAGGAGAGAGAGAGAGAAGGAGAGAGAGGAGAGAAGAGAGGAGAGAGAGAGGAGAGAGAAGAGATGAGAGGAGAGGAGGAGTGTATGTGTGATTGGTCCACACACAATGGTCATTAATTCCTAGACCCTCGTCTGATGTGTGTAGTAAAGTTACAGCTAACTATGAGAAGTGCATTTTCAAGCTTCTTTGATTGAGACAAAGCGCAAACCACCAACGTGTTAACAATTTATGAGACCTCCTACTCCACCTCCTCCACCCCTCCTCCACCACCTCGTTTGCTAACCTCTCCACCCACTCCTTCTTCTCTTCACACTCTCACTTCTCACCACCTCTCCTACCTCCTCCTCCTACCTCCCCAACCTCCTCCTCCCACCACCACTTCACCACCGTCCACCACCTCCTCTCCCCCACTCACCTCATCTAATCCTCACCAACTCCCCTCTCCACTTCCCCCTCTCCACTTCCTCCTCACAAGCACCTCGGTTAACTCCTCCACCTCTGCCTCCTCACCTTCCACCACCT
Source organism: Salvelinus sp. IW2-2015 (assembly GCF_002910315.2). Lineage (NCBI taxonomy): Eukaryota > Metazoa > Chordata > Actinopteri > Salmoniformes > Salmonidae > Salvelinus > Salvelinus sp. IW2-2015. The sequence continues at coordinate 1,203 of NW_019947715.1, forward strand.
CACCAACCATCCTCCGATCACACATTCCCTCTTCCACCACCTCCTTCTCCTACCTCTCCTCCTCACCACCACACCTTCACCACCCCTCCTCCACCTACCACATCCCTCCTACCACCACACTCTTCACACCTCCTTCCCCTCCCCACTCCTCCCACCACTCCTCTCCAGCCACCGATCCCTCCACCCTCCCCTCCACACCATCCTCCCACCATCCTCCCTCCACTCCACCACATCCCTCCACATACCTCTCCCACCACCACACTCTCCACCACCACCTTCTGACTCCTTCCCCACCACCTCCTCCTTCTCACCACCACTTCCTCACCACACCTCCTCCCACCTCCACCCTCCATCCACCAGCCACATCCCCCTCCACGCACCTCCTCCTCCAACCCCACATCCCCTCGCACCCCCTCCTCTCACCACCTCCTCCCTCTCACCCCTTCTCGCTACCACTCTCTCCTCCACCACCTCCTCCTCACACACAATCCCCTCCACCACTCCCTCCTCACACCACCTCTTCCTCCGACCCCTTACTCAGTTACACTTTCTCTGAGCTAACTACATTTTTTGTGTTTGGGCTTGTGTTGTCTTGTCTCAGGTCAGCGTCGATGGAATATGAAGTCATGTTCATGGAATGTGGAAACCATGGAAACATTCCAAAAAGATGTATTAGATACTACAGTTTCAGTCCAAGTTCAGTACAGATGTAGGATCTTAATTTGATCACACTGTTGCAGGATAACATTCCTGTAATGCAGGATATTTACAACAGGCTTCTGAAGTTAATTCTAAATTTCCACTTCGAAATTTCAGATTTGACTTTGACCATACAAAAAAAAATGTCTCAACCGAGACAGAAATGCAGAAATATATCCCATTAATTATAATTCACATAATAATTCACATTTCCTGTTGCTGCAGGATTATTTTACTGCTGTAGCAAAACTGTCTCAAATTAAGATCCTACATCTGTATGTGGCCATGGAATGACATGCAAATGTACTACTTTTCAACTCCCTGACTCATTTCCTGTCAATCCATCACCCCACGCAGAACGCAACACACTGTTCTGCGTCTATAAAGGCACACTATTCCCTATATAGTGCACTAATGTTGATCATAGCCCATAGGGTTGTAGTGCACTATATAGGGAATATGATGCCATTTGGGACGCGAACACTGGCTACAAAGGGCTGGGGGAAAAAACGAACAAATTGGTGATGTATGTTGTTGCCAATTTGGCTGGAAAGCAGTTTGAAGCTGTTTGGCCAGGTTATTAACCCAACTGGGCTAAT
>NW_019947715.1:8688-15344 GCF_002910315.2 Salvelinus sp. IW2-2015
TCTACTGTAGCTATCTATACTATAGGAGACAGAGAACATACAGGAGGTCATCTATCTATCTATCATCTATCTGTCTGTCTGTCTGTCTGTCTGTCTGTCTGTCTGTCTGTCTGTCTGTCTGTCTGTCTGTCTGTCTGTCTGTCTGTCTGTCTGTCTGGTCTGTCTGTCTGTCTGTCTGTCTGTCTGTCTGTCTGTCTGTCTGTCTGCCTGCCTGCCTGTCTGTCTGTCTGTCTGCCGTGTCTGTCTTCTGTCTTCTGTCTGTCTGTCTGTCTGTCGTCTGTCTGTCTGTCTGTCTGTCTGTCTGTCTGTCTGTCTGTCCGTGCGCGCTGTCTGTCTGTCTGTCTGTCTGTCTGTCTGTCTGTCTGTCTGTCTGTCTGTCTGTCTGTCTGTCTGTCTGTCTGTCTGTCTGTCTGTCTGTCTGTCTGTCTGTCTGTCTGTCTGTCTGTCTGCTCTGTCTGTCTGTCTGTCGTCGGTCTGTGCTGTCGCTGTCTGTCTGTCTGTCTGTCTGTCTGTCTGTCTGTCTGTCTGTCTGTCTGTCTTCTTGTCTGCGTCTGTCTGTCTGTCTGTCTGTCTGCTCTTGTCTGTCTGTCTGTCTGTCTGTCTGTCTGTCTGTCTGTCTGTCTGTCTGTCTGTCTGTCTGTCTGTCTGTCTGTCTGTCTGCTGTCTGGTCTGTCTGTCTGTCTGTCTGTCTTGTCTGTCTGCGTCTGTCTGGTCTGTCTGTCTGTCGTCTGTTCGTCTGTTTCTGTCTGTGTGTGTGTGTGGTGTTGTGTGTGTGTGTGTGTGTGTGTGTAGTTGTGTTCCTGGTGAAAACCACAGCTCCATTTTCTCTGACGCGTGACCACTGAGTGGCACTCCGTCTTTCCTCCTCCCCTTCCTCCTGTCCTCCCTTTTAAGGACAGTCTGCTAATGAATCGCCCTACTTCACATGCTCCCTGACCTATGTTCCTATACATCTCTAGGAAGCAGGCTAAAAAGGTAATGCAGGCTGAACAGGACCTAATCCAGGCTGGTTTGTAAAGCAGCGTGTAGGCTAAGTCACCCTTTGAGATAGCCCGAAGGAAGACTCCGCGTCGACCCTGGGACCTAACGCCGTTGTTTATATATTTCATTTCCGCTATAGGTTAGCTGCTCCTTTAAGCATCCGGTACGGTTAATTAATTAGATTCGAGATACATGCATCTCCCTAGCGCCATTATTCGCACCGCATCAATCTTCGCCGCGAGGGAACGGAATGGCACGAGCGGGACAGGACCGGTGCACAGGGAGAAGGAGAACCGCTCTGAGCCCAGAGACATAACCGTCAAAACAAGAACCAGCTGGCATTTCTCTCTGCCTCCCTACTTATGTAATATAGTATGTCAAGCTAGCGGACCGTGTCCTCTTTCTCCGAAACGTGTCTCTTCTCCGCTGAAAGCGTAACAACAGCTGCCCTTGTCGTTGCACAGACGGGGATGTCAACACCGCAAGATGGTCCGCATAGCGAGCGTCCTGGGTTTGATGATGTTCAGCGTCGCTCTGCTCATACTCTCATTGATCAGCTACGTGTCAATAAAAAAAGATTTTCTCTTCATGACACCCAAATATGCAAATTCAGGTGGGCCTCGGATGTATATGTTCCATGCGGGATTTCGGTAAGTTATGCAATATTCCGTAATATAAATGCGYAGGGTAACTAGTACATGTGGGTGTAGCCTATTGAACTGTGCGTGATTTGACAGCTACATTCTTCGTACCTGTATAACTGTCTTTATTATCATGCAGCCTGTAAAAGGTACATTTTTACTAAGAGAATAGCAGTTTGGGGGGGGGAGACTGATTCTCAAACCAGAGGTTTTCATATTAGGGAGGTTTATGTCGTAGATAGCTAGTAGGCTACACCACAAACCTGAAAGGGCCTGCACTTGTCACAGTAGAAATCTAACGCCTCTGTCGGTTCTCTCATCATAATCTAAGGTTATATAAATAATCAACACATCCACATTTCCCACGATTATTAATTTAGTGAATTACAGACTGTCCGTTTTTAATTTTTTTTATTCACCTGATATCAAGTCGAATCTCAGTCGAATGAATAAATAGTCTAACCTACAACAACAATCCTGCCCACCCGTCGAAAATATAGCATGATTTTAATCCCCGGTTCGTCAGGAAGAAGAAGCGCAGCGCATGTTCTATGTCTCGTACTGATGTTAGCACTGGTTGCTATTCTCTAGCTCGAGGGAGCTGTCCTTGGTTCTGATTTACAAGTGGCGGTAGATTCATTTCCACCCTGTAATCATTCCTTCCTCTGTTGCAGGAAGCCAAGGTTATGTGGAGAGGGAGGGAGGGAGCCATTTTGCAGCAATGAGAAATTCACTTCAGGGACCATATATCTAGCCATTCCACCCAGTAACCCCCCCTCCCTCACCATATTTTGTCCTGTTTTATTCTTGTTTTGATAATAATTAGGCTACTGTGAAGGGAATCCTCAACATCAATGATTACGCTACAGTTCCTATATGTATAGTACAAGTCAAAAGTTGGGACACATCTACTCATTCAAGGGTTTTTCTTTATTTTTACTATTTTCTACATTGTAGAATAATAGTGAAGACATCMACACTATGAAATAACACATATGGATTCATGTAGTAACAAACAAAAAAGTTTTAAACAAATATTTTACATTCTTCAAAGTAGCCACCCTTTGCCTTGATGACAGCTTTGCACATGCTTGGAATTCTCTCAACCAGCTTCACCTGGAATGCTTTTCCAACAGTGTTGAAKGAGTTCCCACATATGCTGAGAACTTGTTAGCTGCTTTTCCTTCACTCTGCGGTCCAACTCATCCCAAACTATCTCAATTGGGTTGAGGTCRGGTGATTGTGTAGGCCAGGTCATCTGATGCAGCACTCCATCACTCTCCTTCTTGATCAAATAGCCCTTACACAGCCTGGAGGTGTGTTGGGTCATTGTCCTGTTGAAAAACAAATGATAGTCCCACTAAGCGCAAACCAGGAGAGAGGAGGAGGTGGAGGAGAGGAGGAGGGTGGCAGGAGAGGAGCGAGGGTGGAGGAGAGGAGGAGTGCGGGAGAGGAGGGTGGAGGAAGAGAGAGGGTGGCAGGAGAGGGGGCGGGAGAGGAGGGTGGAGAGGGGAGAGGATGAGAGAGGATGAGAGAGGAAGGAGAGGTGGAGGAGAGTGATGAGGTGGAGGAGAGGAGGGGGTGGAGGAGAGTGATGAGAGGTGGAGAGAGAGTGAGGAGAGGGTGGAGAGAGTGATGAGGGTGGAGGAGAGGGGGTGGGAGGGGGAGATGAGGGAGGAGAGGAGGAGGGTGGAGGGAGTGAAGGGTGAGGAGAGGAGGTGGAGGGAGTGAGGGGTGGAGGAAGAGGAGGAGGGGGAGGAGAGTGATGAGGGTGGAGGAGAGGGAGGGCGGGGAGGTTGAAGGGGAGGAGGGGGATGAGAGGGAGAGGATGGTGAGAGAGGAAAGGAGGGTTAGGAGAGAGGGAGGTGAGGGGTGGAGGAGAGGAGGAGGGTGGAGGGAGGATGAGGTGGAGGAGGAGAGGAGGGTGGAGGAGGTGAGGGGAGGAGGTGGATGAGAGGAGGGTGGTGGAGGAGAGGAAAGGAGGGTGTAGAGAGGAGGAAGGTGTAGGGAGATCGGAGAGGAGAGAAGGAATGGTGGAGAGGAGGGTGGAGGAGAGGAGCAGAATGGTGAGGGTGGAGAGAGGATGGTGGGATGGAGGATGTGGTGATGAGGGTGGAGAGAGGAGGGTGAGGAAAGGAGCAGGATGGTGAGGTGGAAGGAGAAGGAGGAGGGGAGAGGAGGATGGTGAGAGAGGAGGATGTGATGAGGAGGTGGAAGAGAGAGGGAGGACTGAGGAGAGGAGGAGGATGGGTGAGGTGTAGAGGAGAGGAGACTAGAGAAGGAGGAATGGTGTAGGCTTGAAAACCCAACCCTAGGCAACATGATTAGGATCTGGTCAGTTATGGACTCTTTAGAGAATCTACGTCCCTACTTTATCCGCTTAAATAAATATAAATTAGTAGCTAGCAAGATTTTTAATGAGTGCATTTCGCAAGTGGCTATTTTACGTCAACTAAACTTACTAAAACAGGCGGTAGGTAGCCCAGGTGGTTAGAGTGTAGAGGTGGCAGCGTAGCCCAGTGGTTAGAGTGTAGAGGCGCGTAGGTAGCCCAGTGGTTAGACGTTGGGCCAGTAACCGAAAGGTTGCTAGATCGAATTCCCCGAGCTGGTTTTCAAATTGTCGTTCTGCCCCTGAACAAGGCAGTTAACCCATGTTTCCTAGGCCGTCATTGTAAATAAGAATTTGGTCTTAACTGACTTGCCTAGTTAAATAAAAAACACTGCAAGGTTTTGAATTGCAACGTACTGGCAGGTCTGCCTCGTGATTTTTTAGCCTTATAATTTTTTTTCTTCCCTTATCGAAGTTGCCAAAGAGCTGTCATTGAAACTAGAACCTTGTCACTGTTGCCTAGGAGGATGGAGAGAGGAGGGTGGAGGGAGGAGAGGAGGGTGGGGAGAGGAGGGTGAGGAAGGAGAGGAGGTGGCGAGAGAGAGGGTGGCGGAGAGGAGGGGAGGAGACGAGACGAGGGTGGCAGAGGGAGGGTGCGAGAGAGGAGGGTGGTGGAGAGGAGGGTGGAGGAGAGGAGGGTGGAGGAGAGGAGGTGGGAGGAGAGGAGAGGAGGGTGGCGGAGAGGAGGGTGGAGGAGGAGGAGGTGGGGAGAGAGAGGCAGGAGGGTGGAAGGAGAGGAGGAGGGAGGAGAGGAGGGGTGGCGAAGAGAGGGTGGCGGAGAAGTGAGGGTGGAGGAGAGGAGACGAGGGTGGCAGAGAGGAGGTGGAAGGAGGAGGGTGGTGGAGAGGAGGTGAGCGAGAGGAGCGGTTGAGAGGAGGGGAGGAGGGAGGAGGAGGTGGGAGGAGGGTGAGGAAGGAGAGGTGGAGGAGAGGAGGGTGGAGAGAGGAAGAGGGTGGAGGAGAGGAGGAGGTGGAGGAGAGTGATGAGGTGGAGGAGAGGAGGGGGGTGGAGAGAGTGATGAGGGTGGAGGAGAGGAGGAGGTGGAGGGAGAAGTGATGAGGGTGGAGAGAGAGGAGGGTGGAGGGGAGTGATGAGGGTGGAGGAGAGGAGGAGGGTGGAGGAGAGTGATGAGGGTGGAGGAGAGGAGGAGAGGGAGGGGGGAGAGTGAAGGGGAGGAGGGTGGATGAGAGGAGAGGATGGTGGAGGAGAGAAAGGAGGGTGTAGGAGAGGAGGAAGGTGAGGGTGGAGGAGAGGAGGAGGTGGAGGGGAGTGATGAGGGTGGAGGAGAGGAGGAGAGGAGGGTGGGAGGTTGAAGGGAGGAGGTGGATGAGAGGAGAGGATGGTGGAGGAGAGGAAAGGAGGGTGTAGGAGAGGAGGAAGTGACGTGGAGATAGGAGAGGAGAGAAGGATGGTGGAGAGGAGGGTGGAGGAGGAGGAGAGAATGGGAAGGGGTGAGGAGAGAGGGATGGTGGAGTGGAGGATGGTGATGAGGAGTGGAGAGAGGGAGGGTGGAGGAAAAGGAGCAGGTGGTGAGGGTGGAGGAGAGGGAGGATGGATGGAGAGGAGGATGGTGGAGAGGAGGATGGTGATGAGGGTGGAAGAGAGAGAGGAGACTGGAGGAGAGGAGGAGGATGGTGAGGTAGAGGAGAGGAGACTAGAGAAGAGGAGGATGGTTGTAGGCTTGAAAACCCAACCCTAGGCAACATGATTAGGATCTGGTTTCAGTTATGGACTCTTTAGAGAATCTACGTCCCTACTTTATCCGCTTAAATAAAATATAAATTAGTAGCTAGCAAGATTTTTAATGAGTGCATTTCGCAAGTGGCTATTTTACGTCAACTAACTTTACTAAAAAACAGCGGTACGTAGCCCAGTGGTTTAGAGTTGTAGAGGGTGCAGCGTAAGCCCAGTGGTTAGAGTGTAGAGGCGGTAGGTAGCCCAGTGGTTAGAGCGTTGGGCCAGTAACCGGAAAAGTTGCTAGATCGAATCCCCGAGCTGGTTGTTCAAATTTGTTCGACAAGGCAGTCCACTGTTCCTAGGCCGTCATTGTAAATAAGAATTTGTTCTTAACTGACTTGCCTTAGTTAAATAAAACACTGCAAAGTTGAATTGCAACGTACTGGCAGGTCGCCTCGTGATTTTTTAGCCTTATAATTTTTTTCTTCCTTATCGAAGTTGCCAAAAGAGTCTGTCATGAAACTAGAACCTTGTCACTGTTGCCTAGGAGGGTGGGAGGAGGGGGGAGGAGAGGAGAGGAGGGTGGAGGAGAGGAGAGGAGGGTGGCGGAGAGGAGGGTGGAGGAGAGGAGAGGAGGGGGCGGAGAGGAGGGTGCGGAGAGGAGGGTGGCAGGAGAGGAGACGAGGGTGGCAGAGAGGAGGGTGGAGGAGAGGATGGGGGTGGAGAGAGGGTGGAGAAGAGGAGTGTGGAGAGAGGAGAGGTGGGGAGAGAGAGGAGGGAGGGGTGGCGAGGAGAGGAGGGTGGAGGAGAGAGAGGGTGGAGGAGAGGAGGGTGGAGGAGAGGAGAGGAGGGTGGGGAGGAGGAGGGGAGGAGAGGGGGGAGGAGAGGAGGTGTGGAGGAGAAGAGGGTGGAGAGAGGAGGTTGCGAGAGAAAGGTGGAGGAGAGGAGAGGAGGTGAGAAGGGAGTGT
>NW_019947715.1:17395-20203 GCF_002910315.2 Salvelinus sp. IW2-2015
CAAGAGCTGGCGTATCGCTGCCAGAATTCTGTGGTAGCCATGCAGGTTAAGTGTGCCTTGAATTCGTAAATAAATCACTGACAGTGTCACAGCAAAGTACCCCCACACCTCCTCCTCCATGCTTCACGGTGGGAACCACACATGTGGAATCATCCGTTCACCTACTCTGCGTCTCACAAAGCACAGCGGTGACAGATCCCAACCGGTCTAATGTCCATTGCTCGTGTTTCTTGCCCAAGCAAGTCTCTTCTTTCTTATTGGTGTCCTTTAGTAGTGGTTTCTTTGCAGCAATTCGACCATGAAGCCTGATTCACACAGTCTCCTCTGAACATTGATGTTGAGATGTGGTCTGTTACTTGAACTCTGTGAAACATTTATTTGGGCTGCAATTTCTGAGGCTCTTTGCTTATTTGAGCTGTTCTTGCCATAATATGGACTTGTTCTTTTGACCAATTAGGGCTATCTTCTGTGTTCCACCCCTACCATGTCACAACACAACTGATTGGCTCAAACGCATTAAAAGGAAATCAATTCCACAAATTAACTTTAAGAAGCACACCTGTTAATTGAAATGCATTCCAAGTGACTACCTCATGAAGCTGGTTGAGAGAATGCCAAGAGTGTGCAAAGCTGTCATCAAGAAAAGGGTGGCTTTAATTTGACAACCAATCTCCATGGACGCTGATCAGGCCCTGCTTCTACTAGCTTCCCGCCTATCAGTAACATCAGAACCAACTGAGCCGGCCTCCCTTCCCTCTCTAATGGACACAACACACTGTTTCTGTGGTTGTCTCTGTCAAAAAAGGAGGTTGGTTCTTCTTACACTTAATAAACAAACTACAGAATATTCCTTTTGCAAAACAGAAAACAAATATTCCTTTCGCAATTTTTTCATTCTTTTTTTTTCTGTCTTGGAGATGCAGTAGCATGGGAAAAATACACAACTTACGGAGAGACACTAACATTTTGGTCCAAGCCTTCTCTAGTGTGTATCAATGTCTCTGTACAACAGGTCTCAGCTGGCCATGAAGTACCTGGAYCCGGCCTTCACCCCTCTGACCAAGGCCCTGAACGAGGGCCTGCAGGAAAACGCCTCCAAATGGCGCTATAACAGAACAGCATTCACAGAACAGAGGTGAAGTAGTCTATAGGATACATCTGGGTGCTGTTCAATAAACACTAATGTTGCAAAAACTTTTACAACAAAAAAACTGTTGTTATTGGACACATTCAGGTTGTACCCTCCCCGTTTCAAAATGCTTTGTGCCTAATGAACATGACCCAGGCCAGGCATAGTCTCTGGTTACAGCCTTAATAGTAAAATATTAGTAGCTGGTTTGGTACTGATTTTGGTGCCAAGAATATTTAAACCAGATACTAAGCTGGGTTCAAATGCATACGTATTCAAGTATTTGTATTTTAAATAGTTATTTTCTGTGTATTTGAGTGATTTCAAATAATGTAGCTGAATCAACTAGTCGTATTTTGGGTATTTGAAAGTATTTTCAAATAATACTAGGCTATTTGAAAGTATTTTCCATATACATTTTAAATATCCTTAGGGCCAAACAGACCTGGGTTCAAATTCATGGAGTATTTAAATATTTGTATTTGAAAAAACACCCTGTGTATTTGGGTATTTTCAAATACATGCCAATACTTTCCAAATGTATTTCCAAATACATTCTAATATTTTTTTCCCAAATACTTACTTCGAAATGTGAAAGTAATTTAAATACTTAAAATAGTATTTGAACCCAGGTCTGCTAATTTATGGGGTGTATATTTACAATATTTACAATAAGTGTGCATCCCATTTGGCACCCTATTCCCTATATAAGTGCACTACTTTTGACCAGAGCCCTATAGAACCCTATTCCCTATTATAGTGCACTACTTTAGACCAGAGCCCTATAGAACCCTATTCCCTATATAGTGCACTACTTTTGACCAGGGCCCTATAGAACCCTATTCCCTATATAGTGCACTACTTTTGACCAGGGCCCTATCGGCCTTGAATAGGAAATAGGGTTCCATTTGGAATGCACCCTAACATTTCCCCCCCCCCCCGTCTGATCTCTCCATATCTTCAAGGAAAGAGATCTCTCAACACATCGACATGGCCCACAACTTCACCCTGACCCGGAGCAGCGTGCGCGTGGGTCAGCTGATGCACTACGACTACTCCAGCCACAAGTACGTCTTCTCTATCGGAGAGAACTTCAAGTCCCTGCTTCCCGAGGCCTCCCCCATCGTCAACAAGCACTACAATGTGTGTGCCGTGGTGGGGAACAGCGGCGTCCTCACAGGGAGTCGCTGCGGGCCCGAGATCGAGAAGTTGACTTCGTCTTCGCTGCAACTCGCTCCCACCGAGATCTTCCGTCGGGATGTGGGCGGAGGACAACTCACGACCTTAACCCCAGCATCCTGAGAAGTACTATAACAACCTGCTGACCATCCAAGACAGGAACAACTTCTTCCTGAGTCTGAAGAAGCTGGACAGGGCCATCCCTGGATCCCTGCCTTCTTCTTCCATACTCGGCCACGGGTGACCAGGACACTGGTCGACTTCTTCGTGAGCACAGAGGACAGCTGAAGGTTCAGCTGGCGTGGCCGGGCAACATCATGCAGTACGTCAACAGTTAACATGTTTTCCTGCTCACACGTTACACAGAATCCACAACTGGACACACCCAAACAACAACTAGTATTGGACACACCCAAAAAGGTATGAACACACCGCAAAATCGCATTGGACCGAGAGATCTTCTGTGAATGAGTCCGGAACACAGAGAGCCTGCTGTGAAT
>NW_019947716.1:0-20197 GCF_002910315.2 Salvelinus sp. IW2-2015
AGTGCAGGGCTTTCAAATCAAAGCCCCTCATTCAGTTATACAGTTGCTCTTATTTACAAACATGGAAATGTGTCAGTTTGTTCACGAGGTTGGAGTAATAGCAAGTTAAACTACTTAAGACAGAACATTTTCAAAATTAACAACTAAGGAAGTCATTTTACCTCTCTCATGTGACTTGTCAATCCCAAACCTGGCCTGGTCTGCTTCATATGCGTACCCAGAAGAACATTTTTTACATCAACAGTTGTCACAAAGGGCTTAGATTGAAACCCAGTCTAAAACCCCAATCAGCAGCAATGCAGATGTAGAAGCGCGGTGGCTAGGAAAAACTCCTAGAATAACAGGAACTAGGAAGAAACCTACCCTCTTCTGGCTGTGCCGGTGGAGATTATAACAGTACATGGCCATTAAGTACAGATCGTTCTTCAAGATTTTCAAATGTTCATAAATGACCAGAAGGGTCAAATAATAATAATCACAGTGTTTGTAGAGGTTGCAACAGGTCAGCACCTCAAGAATAATTGTCAGGCTTTTCATAGTCAAGCATTCAGAGGTCGAGACAGCAGGTGTGGTGGAAAGGGAGAGGTAGAGAGAGAGGGAGAGGTGAGAGAGAGGGAGAGATAGAGAGAGGGAGAGTTAGAGAGAGAGGGGCAGAGGAGAGAGAGAGAGAGAGAGAGATAGTGAGGGGGAGAGAGAGAGAGAGAGAGGAGAGGGTAGCGGAGTAGAGAGAGAGGGATACGCGGGGGGAGGAGAGAGAGGAGGGGGAGTGAGAGGGAGAGAGGAGAAGAGAGAGAGGGGGCGAAGCAGCAGCAGGTTTGGGACAAGGTATCACATCTGGTGAACAGGTCAGAGTTTCATATCCTCAGTCAGACCAGTTGAAACTGGATCAGCAGCACTACAAGGTATCAAGTCTGGAGGAGCATATATCGATACTGATAGGATGGAAAGAAAGGGAGCGCTGCTCTCAGATCAGTTTTCTACATTCAAATCTTTCCTCAACATTGTCATGACGTTGCCCTCTTTGGGTACAGTGAGCACATCCCCCTCTCTCTGTCTCCTACAAGAAGGCTGCTGTGGTCAGAGAGGTCGTAAATTCCTGGAGGAGATTATCTCCTCATGGCCACAGTATAGAGAGAGTGAGTTTCATAGAGAGAACAAATTAATTTCTTCCACCTCACAGAACTTGAGGTCTGAACAACATTTATGTTCTGGAGAAGGTATAAAAGATTGGTGAAGAATCCAGCTACAAACTAGTCCGTATGGTACAATTTTGTGAAACTCATGGGAGCCAATACGGCCACATTACCATAACGCTGTTTATACAATAGCCTCAGATATGAGGCTTACATCTAATTGTTGTACATGATGAATGAGGAAAGATTAAACTATTTGAGAAATTATGGGATGCTATGTAATGATGTAATGTGAGAGAATTGTATTTCTGTGTAAAGTTTCACTTAAGTCACTGGTACGCCCCCATGAACACAGCCAGGACTTGGCGTCATGAGACAGCCTTTTTCTGCTCTTCCGAATAAAACCCCAYCTTGAGAATTTCTCAACAGACCATGTTTCTCTCAATTACGAGAGGACAAAGGTTGCAGACCAGCTTACCTCGATAACAAGAGGGCCAAGGTTTGAGACAATTACTGTATCTTTTAACCATCCCATGTGGTTAAACTCCTAGACTATCGATACCGACAGAATAAGAACAAGTCTTTGATATTAATTACTAGTCTGCAGCTAGGAATTCGGTATCATTGAACGCGAAGACCGACAACCGCCGAAACATCTATTCTATAACGACATGAATGAATGTCATTTTGAACTATCCATTCTAACCACGACAGAGAGAGAGAGCGGACAAACTCTCCAACAGAAACAAACTTTTCAACAGAGATCCCGACGACACACTGAGCGTAAATATATACATTGATTGCAATTATTCCCGAATGAGTGGGCGTTCATGTGCAAAGGATTAGCATTTCAATTGTTATAATTATCAACTGTGTGTTGTCTTATCTCAGTCGACCCCCACTTCCCTTTTGTACACCAAGCCGCGATGCCGGTTTATGCCACTAGGGCACATTCTCCTATCATTTCCTTGTAACTATCTACTGTTTGTTTATGCATTTCTGTGAATTACTTAGTTAGTAAATAAATGATTTAAGACCATTGAAGTATGGATGACTCATAGTGAAGACTGGGTTCGTGCAGATAACCAAGRATTTACGACGTTTGGAATGAGACTAACGTGAGGTAAAGAAGAATTCATTAATCAGAAGACTATTGATCAGATATGAAAATATCTGAAAGTTATATTAGGAAAATTATAACTTTGTAATCTGAATATTTTCCTTGGTGCCTCGACTTCCTAGTTAATTACATTTACATGATTAATCAGTTTAATAATAATTACAGAGAGTTGTTTGATAAAGATTAATCTTCAGTTTAACGATGCCAAAGACACAACAACATTATAATTATTTCACAATACTGATGACGGATCAGCACCTAGAGGAATATTACCACCTATGGCTGCAAATATTTAGGTGGCTTATTCTAATGGTTACCCAATTAAAATGAACTAAATCACAGATTTGACACATCATTGCGTACATGTTACGATACACATCATGAAATATATTGAGACAAATTACAGACAGTAGCCTACAAGTAGCAAAATAGAAGTCAATATATTGAACATGGAATATATTTCAATATGATTGAAAGAGGCCTAAAGCCGACTGTTTATATTTTAATGCTTATCTCGGTTTTCATTTGAAACATAATTTTATAAGTCGCTTGTTTGTATCAATTGCAAAGACTTTGGCAACTTTGTATTTCTCGTCAACTTTGTTCTGAATTTATCGACAGTCACAAAGAGACGGATAAACCATGTGATTCTATGTTTAGCAGAGATCTTCTGTGTATAAAGTGACACGGAAGGGCAAAAAAGCATCTAACAACACAATCAGCTGTTCTAGTGGTCTGAGGCAGGTGTTAGATTACTCAGCTGTTCAAGTGGTCTGAGGCAGGTGGTAGATTACTCAGCTGTTCTAGTGGTCTGAGGCAGGTGTTAGATTACTCAGCTGTTCTAGTGGTCTGAGGCAGGTTGTTAGATTAACTCAGCTGTTTCTAGTGGTCATGAGCAGGTGGTAGATTATCAGCTGTTCTAGTGGTCTGAGGCAGGTGTAGATTACTCAGCTGTTCTAGTGGTCTGAGGCAGGTGTTAGATTACTCAGCTGTTCTATGGTCTGAGGCAGTGGTAGATTACTCAGCTGTTCTAGTGTCTGAGGAAGGTGTTAGATTACTCAGCTGTTCTAGTGGTCTGAGGCAGGTGGTAGATTACTCAGCTGTTCTAGTGTCTGAGGCAGGTGTTAGATTACTCAGCTGTTCTAGTGGTCTGAGGCAGGTGTTAGATTACTCAGCTGTTCTAGTGGTCTGAGGCAGGTGGTAGATTACTCAGCTGTTCTAGTGGTCTGGGGCAGGTGTTAGATTACTCAGCTGTTCTAGTGGTCTGAGGCAGGTGTTAGATTACTCAGCTGTTCTAGTGGTCTGAGGCAGGTGTTAGAATTATCAGCTGTTCTAGTGGTCTGAGGCAGGTGGTAGATTACTCAGCTGTTCTAGTGGTCTGAGGCAGGTGTATGATATTCAGCTGTTCTAGTGGTCTGAGGCAGGTGTAGATTACTCAGCTGTTCTAGTGGTCTGAGAAGGTGTTAGATTACTCAGCTGTTCTAGTGTCTGAGGCAGGTGTTAGATTACTCAGCTGTTCTAGTGGTCTGAGCAGGTGTTAGATTACTCAGCTGTTCTAGTGTCTGAGGCAGGTGTTAGATTACTCAGCTGTTCTAGTGGTCTGAGGCAGGTGTTAGATTACTCAGTGTTCTAGTGGTCTGAGGCAGGTGGTAGATTACTCAGCTGTTCTAGTGGTCTGAGGCAGGTGTAGATTACTCAGCTGTTCTAGTGGTCTGAGGCAGGTGGTAGATTATCAGTGTTTAGGTGGTCGAGGCAGGTGTAGATTACTCAGCTGTTCTAGTGGTCTGAGGCAGGTGTGTAGATTACTCAGTGTTTCTAGTGGTCTGAGGCAGGTGTTAGATTACTCAGCTGTTCTAGTGGTCTGAGGCAGGTGTAGATTACTCAGCTGTCTAGTGGCTGAGGCAGTGTGTAGATTACTCAGCTGTTCTAGTGGTCTGAGGCAGGTGTTAGATTACTCAGCTGTTCTAGTGGCTGAGGCAGGTGTAGATTACTCAGCTGTTCTAGTGGTCTGAGACAGGTGTTAAGATTACTCAGCTGTTCTAGTGGTCTGAGGCAGGTGTTAGATTCTCAGCTGTTCTAGTGGTCTAGGCAGGTGTTAGATTACTCAGCTGTTCTAGTGGTCTGAGGCAGGTGGTAGATTACTCAGCTGTTCTAGTGGTCTGAGGCAGGTGTTAGATTACTCAGTGTTCATAGTGGTCGTAGAGCAGGTGGTTAGGATTCTAGTGCTGTTAAGTGGTCTGAGGCAGGTGGTTAGATTACTCAGCTGTTCTAGTGGTCTGAGGCAGGTGTAGATTACTCAGCTGTTCTAGTGGTCGATGGAGGCAGGTGTAGATTACTCAGCTGTTCTAGTGGTCTGAGAAGGTGTTAGATTATCCGCTGTTCTAGTGTCTGAGGCAGGTGTTAGATTACTCAGCGGTTCTAGTGGTCTGAGGCAGGTGTAAGATTACTCAGCTGTTCTAGTGGTCTGAGGCAGTGTAGATTACTAGGCTGTTCTAGTGGTCTGAGGCAGGTGTTAGATTACTCAGCTGTTCTAGTGGTCTGGGCAGGTTAGAGATTACTCACTGTTCTAGTGGTCTGAGGCAGGTGTTAGATTACTCAGCTGTTCTAGTGGTCTGAGGCAGTGTATGATTCTCAGCTGTTCTGTGGTCTGAGGCAGGTGGTAGATTAACTCAGCTGTTCTAGTGGTCTGAGGCAGGTGTAGATTACTCAGCTGTTCTAGTGGTCTGAGGCAGGTGTTAGATTACTCAGTCGTTCTAGTGGTCTGAGGCAGGTGTTAGATTACTCAGCTGTTCTAGTGGTCTGAGGCAGGTGTAGATTACTCAGCTGTTCTAGTGGTCTGAGGCAGGTGTTAGATTACTCAGCTGTTCTAGTGGTCTGAGGCAGGTGTTAGATTACTATGTGTCTAGTGTCTGAGGCAGGTGTTAGAGTTACTCAGCTGTTCTAGTGGTCTGAGGCAGGTGTAGATTACTCAGCTGTTCTAGTGGTCTGAGGCAGGTGTTAGATTACTCAGCTGTTCTAGTGGTCTGAAGGCAGGTGTTGATTACTCAGCTGTTTCTAGTGGTCTGAGGCAGGTGTAGATTACTCAGCTGTTCTAGTGGTCTGAGCAGGTGTTAGATTACTCAGCTGTTCTAGTGGTCTGAGGCAGGTAGTGTAGAGATTACTAGCTGTTCTAGTGTGTCTGAGGAGGTGCTGAGATTGTACTCAGCTGTTTAGTGTGCTGAGGCAGGTGTTAGATTACTCAGCATGTCTCAGTGGTTGAGGCAGGTGTTAGATTACTCAGCTGTTCTAGTGGTTGAGGCAGGTGTAGATTACTCAGCTGTTCTAGTGGTCTGAGGCAAGTGTTAGATTACTCAGCTGTTTTAGTGGTCTGAGGCAGGTGTTAGATACATCAGCTGTTCTAGTGTGCTGAGGCAGGTGTTAGATTACTCAGCTGTTCTAGTGGTCTGAGGCAGGTGGTAGATTACTCAGCTGTTTCTAGGGTTGGAGGCAGGTGTAGATTACTACGCTGTTCTTAGAGTGGTCTGAGGCAGGTGTTAGATTACTCATGGTTCTAGTGGTGGCTGAGGCAGGTGTTAGATTACTCAGCTGTTCTAGTGGTCTGAGGCAGGTGTTAGATTACTCAGCTGTTCTAGTGGTCTGAGGCAGGTGGATAGAATTACTCAGCTGTTCTAGTGGTCTGAGGACGAGGTGTTAGATTACTCAGCTGTTCTAGTGGTCTGAGGCAGGTGTTAGATTAACTGAGCTGTGTCTAGTGGTCTGAGCAGGTGTTAGATTACTCAGCTGTTCTAGTGGTCTGAGGCAGGTGTTAGATTACTCAGCTGTGGTCTATGCGGTCTGAGATAGGGTGTTAGATATATCAGCGATGCTTGTCCTGCAGTGAGTATGAGGCAGGGTGGGTTTAGATTACCATCAGCGTTGTGATTAGTGGGTCTGAGGACAGTGTAGGTTTAGACTGCAGACTTGTTCTAGTGGTGCTGAGGGACAGGTTGTTATAGATTACTCAGCTGTTGCTAGTGGTCTGAGGGCAGGTTGTAATACCAGCTGCTATTCTCAGGGCTAGTGTTTGATACGCTTTCTAGGTGGATCTGAGGCAGGTGTGATTACGCTGTTTTATTGGTCTAGCAGGTGAGATTCTGGCAGCTGTTCTTAGAGCTGAGACGCGGTGGTATTTGCTTTTAAATCTTCCAGTGTTCTAGTGGTGCTGAGGGCAAGGTATAGATTACTCAGCTGTTCTAGTGGTCTGAGGCGGGTGTCTAGTGAGATTACTCGAAGCTGTATCTAGTGGTCTGGAGGCAGGTGTTAAGATTCTCGCAGACCTTGTTCTAGTGGGTTCCCTGAGGCAAGTGTGGTTTTAGAGTTAAGAGGCGTTTTAAGTAAAATATTAATAACATGTTTTTTTGAAACAGCTCAGGAGATGTTAATAATTAGCATGCCTGCAACGATTTATAATGATACCTTGGCCTTAAAAATGCTTTTGGCGAAACAAACCTGGATAAACATCTGCTATTAACTAAAGGAATATAGAAATGTGTTTGATAATACAGATCTCATTTACTTGTAATTGGAATTATATAGTTTTTAATATTTAGAATATTGAAGATCACAAGTGTATCATATTGTTACAGTTCTTTATTATTAAAAATGTAGTATATTATTTATTTACTGTGTAAAACTAGCAGTACTACTGATTTCTGAGGTGGAGGCAGATATATATTATTACTGTGTAAAACCTAGGCAGTACTACTGATTTTCTGAGAGTGAGGCAGATATAATTATATACTGTGTAAAACTGCTATGAAACTGATATTCTCTGAGAGTGAGGCAGATATATATTTTACTGTGTAAAACCTAGCAGTACTACTGATTTCTCTGAGAGTGAGGCAGATATATATTATTACTGTCAGGACCAGGCTGCGAGAAAACAGTCACTAATATTGTAGAAACCAGAAGATGAGAGCAACCAGCAGATACTAGAGGATTGGTGGGTTTATGATTTAAAGAATCTTCAGGCCAAAGAAACTAATCCACAATGTGTCCAAAAATAAAAGCCAAAAGTGACACGCTAAAATGATCTCCAGAATACCAGAGAAGAACTCCATCCAAAGTGTAAAAAAGCAGGGAAAACAACCTCAAGAGAGACTACTCAAAATAATTAGCACAGAACTAAACCAGAGAACTCTGGAAAATCCAACAAGAGAAATTTGAAATAAACAAGGCTGTGGCTGGGGCCTGGGGTGCCTAACTTACAAACCTTGAGACAAGGAACTGAGGAACAACAGGGTTTAACTAACAGGGAATGACCTGACAGGTGCCAACAATAATTAGAGCAAGAAAAAAAACGCAAAGGTAACAAACAAGGCGTGCAATTGGGGACATACTGTGACCAAAACCGAACGAGGTCCTTGGCCAAAACCATGACATTACGTGTGTAAAACCTAGCAGTACTACTGATTTCTCTGAGTGAGGCAGATATATATTATTACTGTATAAAACCTAGCAGTACTACTGATTTCTCTGAGAGTGAGGCAGATACATATTATTACTGTGTAAAACCTAGTAGTACCACTGATTTCTCTGAGCGTGAGACAGATATATATTAATACTGTGTAAAACCTAGCAGTACTACTGATTTCTCTGAGAGTGAGACAGATATATATTAATACTGTGTAAAACCTAGCAGTACTACTGATTTCTCTGAGGGTGAGGCAGATATGTAGCATGTAGCAACAAAAAACATGATTATTTGTCTCTGAAATGAAACCACCAAGTGATAGATTAAAGTCAAATACATGTCTGTTATTGAACATGATCAGATAGTGAGAAAACACAATAATTTATTTGATCATTTCTAGAAACAATAAAAGCAAATTTGCGAAGATTTCTGAAAATGGAAATATACGATTTTTGGAATTAAACTCTTCTTTATGTTTCCCCATCTGAGCTCAGAGTAGATGAGAGATATAATGTTTGTCTCTGTTGTGTTGAAGACCAATCAAGCAGGAGAGACCAGCCTCCCCTGDACCCAGCTGTGTGTCCATGAAGAGTGACTGGTCTATGGGTAAACCTATAGAGTTTAGAGAGGGAGACTTTTCTACTGAACAAAGGTAAGAAGAACTCATGGGTCATGGTCAGTGAGTTAAACAACASTGTCTCYAGTCATTTCTCCTTTCCCATCTCCCCATTTTCTTTTGATGTTTTCATAATCTATAGGCTAATCCTTTTGTCCATTTTCATAGTCCTAAAACAATATTAAACAAACACAACATTCCCTCCTGGTCTGTCCTGGTCTGTCTGTCCTTCCTGCTGTCTGTCTGCTGTCTGTCCTGTCTGCTCTGTCACTGTCTGTCTGTCTGTCCTGTCTGTCTGTCTCAACCATTAGTATACATGGCACTTATAAAAAAAACAAAACGTAATATTGAATATTTGCGAAGTAAACAGACCTCGGATAATGAAAAACAAAGAGTGCGTCTTTTCCAGCCCTCCAATAAATTACATAATTTTCAGCCTCCGGTTAGTAAATTTACCTCAACTGCCCCTGGAGAAAGGCAGAAGTAGACACCAGCATTTTACCCCGGCTTGCAGGTAGTTGACTTACTAGCAAGAGAAGGCTGAGGTCACGACGTTTTCGATGCATTTGAAACAGTGAACTGTTACCTGGATACATAAGTTTTTCTTCTCGACCAGTCAGATGACTGAAATAATGTTCACTCCAGGATTTTTGATAATCTTTGTATTAAAGAAGTATAGTATTCCAACATGAGGTATAAAAAGAAGGTATTAATAAACATGTGACATCATAATTATATTCTCCACAGTAATTACTGGTTAAATTGCTTTTGTTCAGTCCTTCCTTGCTTCTGCGGCGTTAGGCAGTCGGTGGAAAGGGAATTATAAGAAAGCAAGAAGCACGACACACGGTAGTTTTCCTGTGAGGGGCGTAGTGGTCGGTGTAGTGGCTCCTCAGCGGAGAAAACTAAGACTAATCTTCCTAAATAGATGGGTTATTTTGTAATCTTGACTGTCTGGGGGCCGTGAATATCTCCCTTGGAATTTATGTAGCAACTGCAGTGGAGAGAGTACCCCTGACGAGGGAGAGACATAAATGTATTAATTCCTTGGCTAGAGAGTATGTAATTTACTGCCCAGAATTCGAAAAGATATCAAAATGTTTCCACTGCTCATTTTATAAACTTACAACATAAATACTGGCCCCGAAACATATGTATTAGTCGTCATACAACAAAATGAATACTGACATAAACAAAAACACCAAAGCACTGATTAGTTAATTATAATAAACTGAGTCTACATACCACGTTAGGGTTGGCGGTCATTAATAACTCGCTGTGTATCAACCGCCAACTCACAACATTTTCTTTGTTAACAAACTATTATTTCAAGATTTGGCAAGTCGGTTTTGGACATCTAGCTTTGGTTGCATGACACAAGTAATGTTTTACAACACTTGTTTAGAAGACAGATTATTTCACTTAATAATATCACCTGTTAATCACAATTCACCAGTGGTCCAGGAAGATTACAATACACTAATTGATTGTGCCTTTAACAGCAGTGGAAGAAAAATGTCCCCGAAACTATGTACATGGTCTCTATTAAGGATAGCCTTTATGATGCAGCTCGATTGACATCATCTTGAGCTCAAGTTGCGGTCACGGTGTAAATCCCTGTGGATGGAACTCAAATCTAAATCAAATCAAGACCCAAGACCTCAAGAAAAAATTATTGTAGAACTCCACAAGTCCTGGTTCATCCCCTTGGAAGCAGATTTCCAAACGCATGTACCTGACGTTCATCCCTGTACAAACAATGTAACACAAGTATAAACATGGGCGTTGCCTCTGTCACCATATGGGACCAAGCAGCGTCATAAACCGCCTCAGGGGAAGAAGACGCCGTTCTTGTCTCCTAGAGATGAACCGTGACTTTGGTTGACATACGTCGAAATAAATTCCCAGATACAACAGCAAAGGACTTGTGGAAAGATGCTTGAAGGATGGATAAACAGGTCCAAGCAGTATCTCACTATCCACGTAAAACGAGTCTGCTATATCTGACATATTAGCTTTTGGAGGCCGCTAGTGCACGCAAGAAGCTTCTGCTGCCAAAACCACCTGGAGATCGGAATAAACTGCCAGACGCTGGTGGCAAAGCTTGGCACATTTAAGCGGCAAAGATCGTACTTGTTTGGGAGGGAAATGTCTCTGGATCTGATGAACAAAAATATAATGTTTTGGCCATAAATGACCATCATTATGTTTGGAGGAAAAAGGGCGAGGCTTGCAAGGCCGAAGAACACACTATCCCAACCCGTGAAGAACGGGGGTGGCAGCCATCCTGTTGTGGGGTTGCTTTGCTGCAGGAGGGACTGGTGCACTTCACACAAATAGATGGCATCATGAGGAAAGGAAATTATGTGGAATATATTGAAGCAGACATCTCAAGAAATCAGTCAGGAAAGTTAAAGCCGTTGTAGCAAATGGGTCTTCCAAATGGGCAATGACCCAAGCAATATTCCAAAGTTGGGCAAAATGGCTTAGGACAACAAAGGCAAGGTATTGGTAGTGGCCCACACAAAGCCCTGACTCAATTATACCGGAAATTTGTGGGCAACTGAAAAAAAAGGCGCTGTGTGAGCAAGGAGGCCTTTTAAACCTTGACTCGAGTTTACAAACCAGCTCTGTCAGGAGGAATGGGCCAAAATTCAAACATTTCCACTTCTTCTTCCAATCTATTACTTGTACTGTCATACTTGTGTATCCTATTAAAACATTTCCACCTCTCTTCTTTCCTCTATTCTGAGTTCTGTCATATTGTGATCTAGTATTAAAACATTTCCACCTTTCTGTCTCCGCACTCGCTAGTTACTGCGCGCTGCTCGTCGAGTCCATTGCCTGCACTCCATGCGCTGGCCTTGTTCTTCTTCATAGCACTTAACTCCACTCCCTTTACTTCTTCCATCTACACGTTAACTCGTGGCCAGCGATGGCGTACTGTCATACGCATCTCCATTGGTGCAGCATGCAGAGTTGTGACAGAAGATGCGCAAAAAACGGGAGTCTTCACACCCTCGTTTGCTTCCGATCTGTTAAAAGGAAGCTAGGTGGGTGCCATGATGTCGGTAACATTGTGATCAATATTAAAGACATTTCACCGGTCCTCTTCTTCCACTCCTATTTCACATCGGTGACTCGGGGTGCATGCCTCGCGCGTTGGGGCTGAGCTTGGGCGAGTTCTCCTGCTGTGTTTTAGAACCCTGTGTCAGGCTGCTGGGAGACTCATGTGTATCGATACTCGGAAACAAACACATGGCTACTCACCTCTTCTTGCTTTCTCCCTCCAGTCTTACAGTAGTCTGCAGAGCAAATCAGTCACTGTCCACAGAACCCATGCGAGCGCCACGTATGGTGATTCAATGTGAACTGTTTCAAACGAGACACCACATGAGGCGAAGCTGCTTCGAATAGGTGCTTCACACATCTGAATCTGAAAGAGTTGATTATACACACTTTTAATGGAGTTTTAATAAGGATCACAAAACTGTACTGTTATGTGGTTGGAAAACTTGGCTCTGACATCGTTGGTATACAAGACAAATTTTTGTAATAACGAGCAACCGTTGCGGTGGTTGGGCCATGGTTAGGTCGGAATACCACTATTTCTAAGAAGAGTCTCTCAGTTCTTCTTCGCAGAGCATTGAATAGATGTTGAGTTCGAGGGTTTCAGTATAGATATATGGTGACTTGATTCTCCGAGCCAAGCAAGCGTGTTCGAATGAAGATGAGTTGTTGGCCAGGCACGAAGAGCTTCACAAGTTTCTACTACACATACCAGTAATACGTATTCTGGTTTACCAATTATCTCCTCTGCATACTTGTTACTGCCCCATCCGTGGTAAGAACCACAGGAACAGAAGTCATCCCAATAAACAGATTTTAACTACATAGTGAAAACCGATAGTTTTCTTAACTGAGGAGAGATATATCAGGCTGCTTGGACGGGTTTCGTATCATATCTATGATCCGAGGTATACTTGATATTGTGCTGTTTTTATTCAACTGTATTGTTTTGATAACTGAATGGCGACTGCCGTGACGAATGGGCAACTTGGTCTGGTAGTTTGAATCGAACTGGAGTGTGTGTGTCACACATAAATCAAGATACTATCTTGAGACAATCGATTCGCTGATATAAACATAGACACCCGCCCACGCAAGAGAGAGTATCCTTAAGGTGGACTCCGACATATCTCGGTTTCCAGGCCGGATTGAGCTCAGAGCTGATATGGCGGGGTTCAGACACTACTACAGAGGTTCCGACGAAATATTTCCGGTCATCGCAAAGCTCACTTCGGTCATGGATTTAGAGGGGTTAACTACTATCTAGAGATGATATTTTCATTGTCTACAACACCTGGATAGAGGGGGTTAACCCATGCTTTCTTGTTGAAGGTAACTGAGTTACAGTAATAAGCCCATCATCCGGAAACAAACACAATGGAAGAAGGTTATTCGATTAGAGTTCTACCAGGGGAATAATACGCGTTTGACCAGATAAAAGTCGCAATCTGGAATACGAAGGCTAGTTCTATCTCACATCGGGGAAACAGGAGGCGACATGTAAGTTCGATGCTTGTGGTGGAGCAGGCACCCCTGGATAATATAAGGCATGGAGAGATTTAACTATCTATGTTAGAGATATTGTCCTCTCTTTCTCAGGACGAAATACACCCTAAGGAATAGCAGGGTAGGTGGCTATTATATAACTCTGGTTATTGACAACTGAGATGGAAACTATGTTTGATCTTGCATTGTCGAGTTGTTTAGATACTCTAGAGAGATATTTTAACAACTCAAACCACACCAATAGGACACCCTGAGGAAAATTGTAGAGGGTTAATACAACAATCTAGACGAGACATATTTCACTATTCATACAAACATGCGATTGGGATATCTGAAGGGTTACTTTACTGACATCTAGAAGAAGATTTAGAATAAACCTATGACAGCTTTTAGTAAATTGTCATCAATATCCTACTGAACGTCGACTTCCCTCTCTGTGGATAAGAAGGGGTTATTTAAGCTAAGACACTATATAAGCAGAGAATATTCTAACTTCATACCCTCTCACCGCTGGGCATAGAAGATGGCTTCACATCATACACGTAGCACAGAGAATAGCTCTCATAGTACACACTACTTATCAGCTTTGCCCACTTGATAGAAGCGGGTTTAACCAAACACTAGAGGACGTAGCGTATATCTTTCAGTTTTCACCTCCTACTCACCCTGGTAATAGTGGGTTAACACGCAGGCCCTGTCTTGGTAAAATAGATGTCTAGCTCCCATAGGAAAAATGGAGACTACTTGAGTACAATATAAATTGATCACGCACTACAAAACTGCCTATGGATGAGGGTGTCACTTAATGAACAATACACTAGTGAGATGATAATTCAATACCCTAAGCACAACGCTTCTACGCGAAAATAGCTGGACTGAGGAGCGGTTGTTGATCTATTTCAACTGTGTCTCTCGAAGAAATTTAGCCATCTCATACACAAACAAGAACGATTTCACCAGGCTGGCTGAGATGTAGAGGAGGGTTTAACATAACACTATAAAGAACGAGATAAGCTTTCCATCTGTTGTCTTCTGTGCTCTCGCTTGCATTAACTCGAAACAAGACTGGATTATGAGGGGTTTACACTCACTTAGAAGGAATATTCACAGTTCATCCATAGACGCACTGTACACTCCATCTGCGAAAGAGAGTGGCGCGCCTTCTCCTCCATCCACTAACGAGAGATTGTTTTCATTAGTCCATCACTTTCTGGATACGCATGGCGGTCTTAAATCACACTTGACAGAGATAATGATCTCCTATCTCTATTGCTATACCAATACCTCTGGTATTAAGACGGGGACTTAAAAAACACACTGAAGTAAGAGATATATATTATTTCTATTCCAGCTTTATAAATAGACTACTCTCATTCTCTACGCACATCCTTCGCCTCTCGGAGCAAATTCATTGCGAAGGGGGTCTATTACTGAACCCTCACAGTAACTGCATATTACCTGTAAGAAGGTATTAGCTATGAATTTTCGACACCAACTAAGACATCCATGCCCTGGAGAGTTACTGCACGTGGGCTCTAAACGACCAAACTCAGAAGGGCAGCGAGATTATAATATTCAGGTGCTCGTCTCCACTACCATATTCGCACCCCCTCTTGGTGAGATATGACAAGGGGGTTAACACATAGTAAGAGCAGAATAATATACAGATACATTCCACAAGGTGTACCAAGAATCTAAACCTGGATAGAGCAGGGCTATCAGACTGACATAGCCAACTAGATGAGATTGATTTGTCATTATGGACGCCAAACAAGATACAACCTGGAATTAAGAGGGGTTAACACAACTAGAGAATTAACATTTCGTGACATAAACCTACCTTCTCGGATTAGATAGGGGTTATTTTAATCACACAGCAGAAAAGAGAAATACTTCATATACAAACTGATTGGTCATTGTAGTTCTTTAGTGCACTGAATTCTCTTGGAATAGCTGGTTAACACACTCGAGAGACGATCTTCATTATGTAACTGGTCATGTGAAAATCCACGAGCTGAGCTATCTACATGGGACGGATTGGTGGCAGGGCGCTGTCACATCTAAATCAAGCTTAGATTGTGTACTATATTCATCGGTGACGTCACTAGGCCAGATTTTCACCGTCCGTTACGCACCCAACAATTACCAAACTGGAGTAGGGAGGTGGATTACAACATCACCTTAAGATGAAGTTATCATTTCATATACTCAAAAACACACTCTTTTTCATGGACTTTATCGCACAGAGTGTCTTTGATCAACATAAAGGCCATCAGGAGAGTAGTACCTTCTCAGAAAAGCTCATATTACTCTACCAAAACACCTTGGGTATAGATAAGTTGGGTTCTAACACATTACACTAGATGAAGATATTTCATACGACAGAATCAACAGGTTCTGAATTCATCAACTAAGATTGAGTAGAGGGGTTTAAACATAAAAGACAGATATTTTCATTCTCATACGCAAATGCTTCCTCAACTATCTGACAAGTGGATTGTTTTATTCCTTTGGCTTAGTGTGGTTTGTATCATGTTCACATCTAGGCAGAAGAATAATTCTATGTACATGACATGAAAATGAA
The DNA here is from genome assembly GCF_002910315.2 of Salvelinus sp. IW2-2015. NCBI lineage: Eukaryota > Metazoa > Chordata > Actinopteri > Salmoniformes > Salmonidae > Salvelinus > Salvelinus sp. IW2-2015. The sequence goes on from NW_019947716.1 coordinate 15,481, forward strand.
ATACATACATTTATCTTAATTTACATAGTATTCACGCCCCCGTGAGAGTCATTACTTTGTTAGAGCTTCTTTGCAAGCAATTGGCAGCTGTGAGCATCCTGTGATTACTGGGAGGGCGCTCTCTATGACTCCAACACCTAGATGGATGAGTATAGTCGAATAGACCATTTGACAGAAAATGTCTCATCATGGTGTCCAAGAATGTGGTTTCACATAGCAGAGATTTAGATTGAAGGATAAATTATAACATTAATCGGCCAATCAAGGACCACAATACACACTCGCTGCGATTTTAGATTGTGGGTGTTAACAGACACATTAGACCATCGATGTTGAGTAATATTGATGGACATTACCGAGTAATCTCACACTACACCTCCAAAGTGTAATTAATTGTGATAAGCAAAGTGGCAACTTTAGATCTACGATCGACGACTATTAAGACGTCTACTAAAAACACTCGCTTTGAGGATAGATGAGGGATTTTTATTATCATGCACTGCACGCAGATGCTATACTCTACAAGTTAGGTGACCGCCCGTTCTTTTCCTGCCTGAGAATGACGCGAATGGGGTTGGAAAACACACACTCACGAGATGACCTATTCATCTGGTCTTTGTGGTTGAATCATCCAGAATACACCGGCTTGGTTATAGATGGTGGGTATTAATTAACTCACACTGACGATGGTAGACTATTGAGGGACCTTATACCTGGAAAATGATAGAGGGGTTAATTACTACACTCGAAGAGAGATATTGTCAGTCTGAGGTACAGATGATGAACGCGATAGTTACCTTTTAAAAATCCTGGATAAGATAGGTATGAAGGAGAGCTTCACATGTCATCCTCACTATGGCACGAAAGTATCATGTGCAGTTGACCAATCCCAACTCTTAGTTAAGGAGTCTAAAGATGTGGTGTTAAGACTAACACTCTCAGATGAAGAAGATACTTTTCATATCATTAAAACGCACGCTTGCCCTGAGAATAAGAGGGACGCTAAAACACGCAGGCGGTTAGAGGAGAGTAAATATTCCATGAGTTTGTATCCAATAAAACATCAAGATCGGATTAGATAGGGGTTAACTTTTACACTTAGAGAGGTATAGAATATTGGTTAACTATTGTAAAAATGTTGAAAAACACAACTCTATGTGACTATTGACATTTACTGTGCACTCTGTGTTAGCTTGCGTGAGGATTAGAAGTGGGATATAAAACCTGCAATCACACTAACGATGATGAACGATACATTTGTGTATTTGAAATATTTCACGTGCTGAAAAACACATTTTAAAAAGTAAAAGGGTGTGAATACCGTTTTCATGTATTGATAGGCGCTTGATTCTTGCGAATTAATTATCATTCGATGAAATACTGTGCATGTAGCTTACGTGCGGTTTGGTTAGTTACACGGTGGTGGACGCCATCACACACCAAAATATATAAGCTGATATTGATCTTGTAAAATATAGACCTAACTCTGGATAATAATAACGACTGGGGTAGGATGTTATCCTCTAAACTGGTATTGGAACACAATTATCACTGTATGTATATATAGAGGGTTGATGTTGACATGTTCCTTCGCATGTTTCTATTAGCTTGTTTAACTCTATGATTTTTTAGATTGGTTTCTACATTTCTTCTCCATGCCCAATCCTCAAGCCCTGTCACTGTCTGAACTTGGGAGGGGATATATCTTATACCACACTATTCGAAGATATGTCATACCATCAAAATCACTGGATAGAAGGGGTTAACACACTAGAGAGATATTCATACTCACATACGACCTCTGGAATAGAGGGGTTAACGACACTTAGAGAGATATTCATCCGAAAGCACCTTTCACTGGGACTAGAGGGGTTAAACACATTGCTATGAAGAGTATTCATATCACACCCTGGATAGAGGGGTTACACCACTAGGAATGAGATATTCATTACAAACAACCTGGAGAGGGGTTAACACCAATTAGCTAGAGAGATATTCATACCAACCGACCGCTGGAATAGAGGGTTAACCCCACAGAGAGATATTCATACCTAAACAACCGTGGATAGATGAGTTACAACTAGAGAGATTATTCATACCTCACCCTTTGATAGAGGGTTTTCTACAGCCCTAGAGAGAATATTCATACCAACACCCGTGGATAGAGGGGTTTAACACACTAGGAGAGCATCATTCAATGTTACCAATCACCCATACTGTATAGTTACCCTGGATAGAAGGTTACACACTATGAGAGATATTCAATCACCAACACCGCCTGGAACAGAGGGGTTAACACACTAGCAGAGATATGTCAATATGACCATAACTCCAATGGAATCTACTTCTTTATGATTGTGACCCTTGGGTATAGAGGGTTCTACCATATCACACTTAGATGAGAATTCCATACAAACACTCAGTTCTGTGTTATCCTACATTGGGTGGATTGATTCGGTCTGGGTTAAGGGGGTTAAACACACTAGAGAGAATATTTATCACTTCTGTTGCTCCACGTGCTGCCCTTCTCTTGTATATCATCGCAGACTCCTGGATTAGAGTGAAACATCAATGGCTTGTGTCTTTTAGACACATCAGAGAGCTATCGGCACCATCATACCAACAGATGAATTCCGGATAGAGGGGTCTCAGTGATTTGTGGGAGGTTGTTAATGTGATAAGCGCTGGTTTCAGTCGTCCGTCCAGAGGACGGTTCTCTTATAAGAGCGACTTGCAGTTGCCGGCTGACCAGTCCAGATACACTCCTCTTTCTGTGGAGCTGTGAGGGGGCGCGCACGGTCTATCCGGTAGTGAGATTTTATTATGTGGTGACAGGCTCTGTAACACTTGTTCTGGTCATATGTAAAGTCGTGATCCCCAGACTTGTCCTCTGGGCTTTCCAATGCAACAGTCATCTAGAAGTCTGCCTCACTCCCTGCTGTTGATTTTGGGTTCCCTTTATTAGCTGTCTACCTCGGCGGCAGTAGTTTACGAGGTCCCTTTTCTCTCCCATCTGTCTTTATTGCCGTGGCGTCCGCCATCTCTACCTTGCTCTAGTGTACATTGCGCTACGCTTTCTAGGCGACCCTTCTGTCTTTATGCCTCTACAGCCTTCCATTGCACCCTTTTCCATTCAGTACCTCATTAAATTTCTTCTTGGACGTGATTCAGAGTACGGCTGGCTTCTCTGTCTCCTCCCATTCAAGTCACGTTTTTCTGTTCCTCGCTCAAGCCAGCAGCACGGCAGTAGGAGCTCTGGGTTTCATGTTCTTTACGGCCGGCTCGCCAGCATGGTGCGAGACCGTCACAAGACAAGTCTGATGGACTCGGCAAACCAGAGCCAATATTAGAAATGCACCTCCATCGCTTCAACATTAGAATGTTACCGTCACTTTTTCCACTAATATCATGCTTAATGGGTAGCAGTTTGGTGAGCGTGTAAAAGGAGACAGTTAAGGTGACCACTTGAGATCTTTTGTTGGAGACCTGATCATGGATGTTACTACTGGCTGTTATTGGTAATATATTTAAGACTACACTTATTCATTAATTACACAACTACAAACACACATTCACAATTGTGTGTCTTCCTGGCATCATGCTGTCGTTCTCTTGCGCTTCGTCCACCACACCCTGTAATGCATCCATGAACCACCAACCACACATTTCTTATGTACATTATCAAAGCTAACTCTTTGTAAACTTTGGCGTTGAAGGCACTGGCCACATTTCTCCTAAGTCGTCAGCGTTTTCGAATTGGTAAGCACTTCCTACACCATGTTTGCCACTGTAGGCGGTAAGCATTGAAGCATTCGAGAACAGGTCATTGGAAGTGGTAGTGACTGAAACATCTCTCCTCTACACACACACACACACACCCTTTATCTTTGCTCTATTGTTTGTGGTCGATATTCCGTTTCCTAATTAGTCTTTGTTTGCTCAATTAACGGGCCACACACATTCCACACAACACGACACTTATGCCATACACAACCACTACACTATCGACACATTCACACGTGACGCGACACAGCACGAGGATTGTGCGGGTGGTGTTCTCGGTTGGGGGCATGTGTCTCCTGCACGTCACGGAGTCCGTTGCCCAGCCTAATCAGCTTTTGGCCGTACATGCGACCGACGCCGGCACTGCGTATGCCCCCTCGGCCTCTGTCTCTTCCTCTGGTGGTCTGTCGGTACAGTCACAGACTCCCCTACCGGTGTACTCTTCGCGCCTGTGCCGGTTATCGCTGCTTTCTCGCCCCGTTTCACGCTCTAGATATCTTTTGTACAAGCACACCGCTCACGCCTTGTCACGTTCGTTATAATCTTTCTTTTCACACGGACTACACACACACAATTCGCGCTGTGTGTCCATGCGAGGACGCGGCATGCGCTGGCCAGCGGCGGAGTGAGTGTGAGTAAGCAGGACATGCTGGTAGGGGGTGTGTGTTTTGTGTCCAGTTGGCTGGTTTGTCTCCAATTGAACGAGGACGATAACCGCTCCGTTGTGCCATGCGTGTTTAGGCGGTTGGCTCCGTTTATCTTTCTGTTATTGTTTCTCTCTTTTCTTCACACGACATCTACACACTAACACTCACCATCATTCTCCCTTTTTTTTTTTTTCTTCTTCTGTCTCTTCCGTCTCTTGTTGTCAATGTTCTCTCTCTTTGTATCTGGTCAACGGCACCAAGTCAGTATACATATGACTTTCTCCACT
>NW_019947717.1:0-8110 GCF_002910315.2 Salvelinus sp. IW2-2015
ACCTCCGCAATGGTCTTGTAGCGGATGCGAGCTTACACAACTGGAAGCAGTGGAGAGAGCGGAGCGCCAGCGGATGGTGCACGTGAGAGAACTTCGTGGGGAGGATGTTGTAGAACCAAGTACTATTCCTTCTCCGAACCAGAGGGCTGCGGCGTTCTGGATGAGTTGTAGGGTTTAATTGGCAACTCCATGCGCCAGGTTGAGTTCGCAGCCATAGCAAAGTGTCGGGCGTTGCAGTAAATCCAGCCGGGGAGATGACAAGTGCCTGGATTGGACTGCGCCGGCTTCATGTGTGTGAGGGCAGGGTTCGTTACCTGGCGAAAGTGTTGTAGATCATGAACCTACAGGAACGGGTCCCGCCTTGATGGGTGCGAGTACTGTGGAGGACACGCATGGCCGCCCGTTTGACCTTTGCTCGAACCAGGGGACTGTTCAGACGTCACCCAGGCTCTTTTTAAGGCAGCATCCGTAGGAAGCCGAGGACACATGTTCAACACCTCGTGCTGGTTTGCTCCCACATGCGATACCTTCCTCCACTTGAATTGCGGGGACGCAGTATCATGAGAGCGGGTCTCACGATTGTGAATACTCTTTCTGCCTGAGCGAGGAAGAGCTCAGCTCCGTCTTTGGCCACCGAGGTTCAGCTTGACGCCAAGGTGGGTGATAGCTTGCATCCGCGCCGTCGATCGGCATCCACTGATCACTGTGTGCCGAGCGTCGCCGTCCAGAGAGTGCTTGCGATCTGTGCTCTCGCACACCCCGCGGCGGTCGATTATACAAGTAAGGGGGAAATGGGAGAAGAGGAATATGTAGTGTGCCCGGTCTTGCGAATGGCATGCCAATCAGATAGCTGCAGATGACTGCCGGCGATACGTGAGGCATGGGTTGACAATGAAGCCAAGGCCTGAGCTATGGGTCGTATATCCAGCGGAATAGGACGAGGGTCTAGAGAAACAGAGGCCCATAGTCGGGCATTGACTAACTCATAAGATGGGATAGTGCACGGTGGTAGTCGTGTCAGGAGAGTGTTACTGTATGTCTCAGTTGTTGAATGCTACAAAACGCTGTGTTACACACTCTCTCAGCTGGTAGGAAGATTAGCTCCGACGTAGTCAGTGTAGGTCCGCACATCCAAGCGTTGGGACATAGGCGGCGGAGACATGCGTCCTGCTGTCTATCACAATCCTCGGAGAGCGCAGTGGAGAGGAGGATCTGATGGTTACACTTTAGTTCGAAAGGTCAGCCTGAGGGTTATGGAGATGAAGTTCCTAGGAGGTGCGGATGCGAGAGGCCGAGCCGAGATATGAAGCAGCTTAGGGCTGTTAGCATGTCGGTTTACCGGAATGCCCGCCTCCGTGGACACCGCACGGACGAAAGCAGGTGTCTGTCAGTCTTTGAAACTGATAGTCTAGTGAAACCTTTGGACCTGGAATATTGTGAAGTGCAAGGAGGGTGTCATTCTGGAGAATGAGATCACAGGCGGATGAGCTGGCCCAGGACCGTGCACGTTCAAACGGCCCGGCTTCCGAGCCAGCGCAACCGGGCGAGTTCTCTGGATAGATCATGAATTGCAAGGGATAACTGGCTACTGTATAGTAATGTAGTTTGACGAATAGAATAGGAGGGGGATGTGAAGAAAATGAGTGTTCGTAGGGTTTCTTCTCAGAAGGGGTTGCCATACTCTCCATGCTCTCTTGAAGACGGAAGGGACGATAGCATCAGGGTCGCTTTTCCCAACCAGGATGAATGAAGACTTGGAGATGAGGCGAAACTGGTTGAGGTAAGGGTATGGAGGCGGTCTCCCGGAGCAACCAGCGCTCTCGCGCGACAGCAGCAGCGCAGCAGCGGCGCACTTCAGGGTCCCAGACGCGGCTATGAGTTGTTCTGAGGCGGGAACTTCTGCGGAGGGAGGACAGCTACCTAGACGTGGGTTCACATCAAGTTATAGGCGAGATACTTTTCATTCCGTGGAGCAGAGTAGGGGAAAGTAAGATAGTAAGCACAGGGCATGAGGGGCAAGTGTGTAGCAAACCGGTCGGACAGGACCCGTAGTTTCGTTTCTGACAGTCAGCGCTTAGCAAACGAGAGATTGCTGGATGTCGTCCTGACGCTTTTCTGTGTTCAAATGGTTTGACTACAGCAGTCATGGCTGTGCAGAGGGAGGAGGGGCGGGCGCCACAAGCGGGGGGGGAGAGGAGGTCTCACCGGAGGGAGAAGGTGGCAAAGAGCTTCCTAGGTTAGATGCTTGATATTAGAGTGGTAGAGTGGCTTTTAGCACGCAGAGCAGAGAGGAGACATGTAGAGAGGCGGGGGTGAAGGATGCCAGGTCCGCAGGAGGCGAGTTTTTCCTCCATTTTTCCGCTCGGCTTCGGGCCCTGTTTCTGTGAGCTGCATGAGTCCCGTGAGCCACGAGCAGGAGGGAGGAACCCGACCGGCCTGGAGGATAGGGGGACTAGAGAGTCAAAGGATGCAGAAAGGGGAGGAGAGGAGTGTTGAGGAGGCGAATCGGAGATGGTTGGAGAAGGTTTTGAGCAGCAGGGGAGGATGATAGGATGGAAGAGGAGAGAGTAGCGGGGAGAGAGAGCGAAGGTTGGGACGGCGCGATACCATCGAGTAGGGCAGTGTGGGACAGTGTGGGATGAGAGCGGAAGAGGGAAAGGATACAGTAGTGGTTCGGAGACTTGGAGGGGAGTTGCAATGAGAATTAGTGGAAGAAACAAAACATCTAGTAAAGAGTGAAGGTCAAGCGTATTGCCTCCGTGCCTTGTGAGTAGGGGGGGAAGGTGAGAGGGTGAGGCAAAGAGGAGAGGAGTGGAAAGAAGGAGCAGAGAGGATGAGTCAAAGTTCGACGTGGGGAGGTTAAGTCACCCAGCACTGTGGAGAGGTTGAGCCATCCTCAGGAAAGGAACTTATCAAGGCGTCAGTCTTCATTGATGAAACTCTCCAGGGAACTGGAGGCGATAATGATAGATTTAAGCCTTGAAAGGGGCTGGTAACTGTGACAGCATGGAATTCAAGGAGGCGACGACAGATGGTGGTCAGGGGAGAAAGAAGAGAATTGTCCACTTGGAGAGATGAGGATCCCATCGCCACACCCGGCGCTGGACAGAAGCTCTAGGGGTGTCGAGAACACGTGGCAGACCGGGAGGAGGCAGTAAGGAGTAGCAGTGTTATTGTGGTATCCATGTTTTCGTCATGGCAAAGATAAGTCGAGGGACTGGGAGGGAAGACATCAGGCCCTGAGATGAACTCTGCTGTTGGCCCGGCCAGATGGCAGTTCGAGGCTGCGGAGACCTGGAACTCACGGTGGGTTCGTGCAGCGCGAGCTGGGGACCACCAGGTTAGAGTTGGCAGCGGCCACGCGGTGTGAAGGCGTTTTGCTTATGGTCTGTGCGAGAAAGCAGAGGATCGGACGACACAATAGATTTGACAGCTAGCAGTAAAGAGGCCTACGCTACAATGCAAAGGTAGATCAATTCTCTTTTTGGTCTTGATACGACGTTGAAGAAGAGGTTGTTTGTCCTTGTGGAGCTCCTCACAGTCAGGATCTATAACGGCTCGCAATAGGCTGTCTGCTGTCCCTCAATATAGGAATGTCGCGTGATCAGGCCAACCACGTGTTGTGTCAATCGGCACAGCTTAAATGATGGTGTGGAGGACGTGCCTGGCAGTGCTATAGTCATCGAGTGAACAGTTGAGTAAGAGAGAGGGACTGAGCATGCACCTTCGTGCTGAGGTGGTCCCTATGTTGAGGATTGTTATCAGCATATCGATGTGTTGTTACCGTACCCTTTCCCTGGGGGCGGCCCGTAGAGAAAGTCCACGATTGGCCATTGCACAGCGGGAAGGTTTGTTTAGTGCCCCGTTCCTTAAACGTTAGTGATGAGATTTGAAAGGCACTATTGGTGGTTGAACCTGAGCTGTTGTCAATGAAATAGCCTTCTCACATGAGGTGTTCCTTTAGTCCCGGCAGTGTGAAAGGAGCAGCTGTGGCGTGCCAACAAGAAGAATTGCAGTCATCAGTGGATCTGTTGGGTTGGTATGCCAAATTAGAGTGGGGTGTCTAGGGTGCTAGTGGTTATATTTTCTGGAATAATAGTGTTGATAGTGATCTATGACCAGGCCCTTTCAAAGGCAGTCTTCAATGGCTTACGGACGTGAGTGCACGGGTTGGTAGTCATTTTAGGCAGGTTTACCTTAGTGTTCTTTGGGTCCAAGGGACTATGGTGGTCTGCCTTAAAACATGTCTGGTTTACAGATCAGGAAAGGTAGAGGTTGAAAAAATGTGCAGTGCAAGACACCTATGCCAGTTTGTCAGTGCCTACCTCGGTAGACTACGTTCGCTGGTAATTCCGTCTGGCCTGGTGGCTTGTGAATGTTGACCTCGTTTATACAAGGTCCTTTACTTCACATCAGCTAGTAGAGAGCATTGTCACATAATCACCAGAACAGCTGGTGCATCTCATCGCATGTTTTCAGTGTTCACTTGCCTCTGCGGACGAGCATAGAAGTTATTTGGTCGTCTGGTAAGGTCTCTTGTCATGTGGCAGCTGCTCGGCTTGTGCTTCCCTTTGTAGTCTGTAATAGTTTGGCAGGCCCTGCCAGGCATCCGACGGAGCGTACGATTTGATCTTAGTCCTTGGTATGTGAGTGCTTTGCCTGCTTTGATGCTTCGTCGAGGTCATACGGCGGGATTTTTTTATTGTTCCCGGGTTAGAAGGTCCGCTCTTGAAAGCGGCAGCTCTACCTTAGCTCCGTGCGGATGGTGCCTGTATATCCATGATTTCTGGTAGAGGTATGTACGTAAGTCACTGTTGCGGGACGACGTCATCGATGCTACTTAATTGATGAAGCATAACTGATCGGTGGTGTACTCCTCAATGCCATCGGAAGAATCCCGGAACATATTCCAGTCTGTGATAACAAAACAGTCCTGTAGTTTAGCATCTGCTTCATCTGACCACTTCTTTATTGACCGAGTCACTGGTGCTTCCTGCTTGAATTTTTTCTTGTAAGCAGGAATCAGGAGGATAGAATTATGGTCAGATTTGCCAAATGGAGGGCGAGGGAGAGCTTTGTACGCATCTCTGTGTGTGGAATTAAGGTGATCTAGAGTTTTTTCCCTCTGGTTGCACATGTGACATGCTGGTAGAAATTAGGTAAAACTGATTTAAGTTTCCCTGCATTAAAGTCCCCGGCCACTAGGAGCGCCGCCTCTGGATGAGCGTTTTCCTGTTTGCCTATGGCGTTATACAGCTCATTGAGTGTGGTTTTAGTGCCAGCATCGGTCTGTGGTGGTATGTAGACAGCTACGAAAACTACAGATGAAAACTCTCTGGGTAGACAGTGTGGTCTACAGCTTATCATGAGATACTCTACCTCAGGTGAGCAAATCCTCAAGACTTCCTTAGATATCGTGCACCAGCTGTTATTTACATATATACACATGTCACCGCCCTGTGTCGGCAGGTAGCCTAGTGGTTAGAGTGATGGACCAGTAACTGAAAGGTTGCTAGATCGAATCCAGGGTAAAAATCTGTCGTTCTGCCACTGAACAAGTCAGTTCCTGTTCCTAGGCCGTCATTGTAAATAAGAATGTGTTCTTAATTAACTTATTTGATATAGGGGGCAGCATTTTAACTTTTGGATGAATTGCGTGCCCATAGTGAACTGCCTCCTACTCTGTCCTGGATGCTAATATATGCATATTATTATTACTATTGGATAGAAAACACTCTGAAGTTTCTAAAACTGTTTGAATGGTGTCTGAGTATAACAGAACTCATATGGCAGGCAAAAACCTGAGAAAAAATCCAAACAGGAAGTGAGAATTCTGAGAGTGGTCGATGTTAAAGTCATCGSCTATTCAATTCCCTGTAATATATGGATCTGTTTGCACTTCCTACGCCTTCCATTAGATGTCAACAGTCTGTAGAACGCTGAATGAAGCCTATACTGTGATGTGGGACCGGATGGGAGGTGTTTGAGTCAGTGGTCCGGCAGATTGCCAGTTCTTGGTCACGCGCATTCCTCATGATATCGCCATGCATTACTTATAGAGACTGAAAAGAATTCTCCGGTTGGAACCTTATTGGATATAAATGATAACAACATCCTGAAGATTGATTCTCTACTAAGTTTGACCAGTTTATTCGACTTGTAATATAAATTTTTAGGGATTTTTCTGTTTGTGAGTCTTCCAGATCAGAGGCAGTAGGGATGACCAGGGATGTTCTCTGTTTAGTGAGTCCTTCCAGATCAGAGGCAGTAGGGATGACCAGGGATGTTCTCTGTTTAGTGAGTCCTCCAGATCAGAGCCAGTAGGGATGACCAGGGATGACCGAGGATGTTTTCTGTTTAGTGAGTCTTCCAGATCAGAGGCAGTAGGGATGACCAGGGATGTTCTCTGTTTAGTGAGTCTTCCAGATCAGGGCAGTAGGGATGACCAGGATGTTCTCTGTTTAGTGAGTCCCTCCAGATCAGAGGCAGTAGGATGACCAGGGATGTTCTCTGTTTAGTGAGTCCATCAGATCAGAGGCAGTAGGGATGACCAGGGATCTTCTCTGTTTAGTGAGTCCTCCAGATCAGAGGCAGTAGGGATGACCAGGGATGTTCTCTTGATAAGTGTGTGAATTGGACCGTTTTCCCGTCCTGCTAATCATTCAAAATATAACGAGTACTTTTGGGTGTCAGGGAAATTGTATGGAGTAAAAGGTATATTATTTTCTCTTGGAATGTAGTGAAGTTAAAGTAAAAGTTGTCAAAAATATAAATAGTAAAGTAAAGTACAGATACCCCCCAAAAACGACTTAAGTAGTACTTTCAAGTATTTTTACTTTAGTACTTTACAAAACTGCCCACAAGACATGCCACCAGAGGTTCTTCACAGTCCCCAAGTCCAGAACAGACTATGGGTGGTGCACAGTTCTACATAGAGCCATGACTACATGGCTATTAGGTAACTGATGCAAGCATTATTTTCTTTTTTTCAAAAACAGATAAAATAAACACTTTATGGAACAGCGGGGACTGTAAACAACACAAACATATGCAGAGGCAATGCATACACACACAATGGTAACATACACCACTATACACACACGTACACATGGAATTTGTGTTGTAGATTTTTGGTAGTAGAGTGTTGGTCTGAGGGCACACACTTAATATGTTGTGAAAATGGTTGTGAATGTATTGTAATGTTTTTAAAATTGTATAACCGCCTTAATGTTTCTGGACACCAGGAAGAGTAGCTGCTGCTAATGGGGATCATAATAAATACAAATATATCAGTCTATGTCAGTCTATATCGGTCTAAAGTCTATTCAATCAATACAGTGGGGAGAACAAGTATTTGATACACTGCCGATTTTGCAGGTTTTCCTACTTACAAAGCATGTACAGGTCTGTAATTTTTATCATAGGTACACTTCAACTGTGAGAGACGGAATCTAAAACAAAAATCCAGAAAATCACAGTGTATATTTTTAAGTAATTAATTTGCATTTTATTGCATGACATAAGTATTTGATCACCTACCAACCAGTAAGAATTCCAGCTCTCACAGACCTGTTAGTTTTTCTTTAAGAAGTCCTCCTGTTCTCCACTCATTACCTGTATTAACTGCACCTGTTTGAACTCGTTACCTGTATAAAAGACACCTGTCCACACACTCTCAAACAGACTCCAACCTCTCCACAATGGCCAAGACCAGAGAGCTGTGTAAGGACATCAGGGCTAAAATTGTAGACCTGCACAAGGCTGGGATGGGTTACAGGACAATAGGCCAGCAGCTTGGTGAGAAGGCAAACAACTGTTGGTGCAATTATAGAAAATGGAAGAAGTTCAAGATGACCGTCTATCACCCGGTCTGGGGCTCCATGCAAGATCTCACCTCGTGGGGCATCAATGATCATGAGGAGGTGAGGGATCAGCCCAGAACTACACGGCAGGACCTGGTCAATGACCTGAAGAGAGCTGGAACCACAGTCTCAAAGAAAACCATTAGTAACCACTACGCCGTCATGGATTAAAATCCTGCAGAGCACGCATGGTCCCCTGCTCAAGCCAGCGCATGTCCAGGCCCGTCTGAAGTTTGTCAATGCACCAT
>NW_019947717.1:9239-20196 GCF_002910315.2 Salvelinus sp. IW2-2015
CTGTTTAAGACATTCAGATGGATAAAATTGTTAGACCTGCACAAGGCTGGGATGGGTACAGGACAATAGGCAAGCAGCTTGGTGAGAAGGCAACAACTGTTGGGCAATATTAGAAAATGGAAGAAGTTCAAGATGACCTCTGGTCTGGGGCTCCATGCAAGATCTCACCTCGTGGGGCATCAATGATCATGAGGAAGGTGAGGGATCAGCCCAGAACTACACGGCAGGACCTGGTCAATGACCTGAAGAGAGCTGGGACCACAGTCTCAAAGAAAACCATTAGTAAACACTACGCCGTCATGGATTAAAATCCTGCAGAGCACGCATGGTCCCCTGCTCAAGCCAGCGCATGTCCAGGCCCGTCTGAAGTTTGTCAATGACCATCTGGATGATCCAGAGAGGAATGGAAGAAGGTCATGTGGTCTGATGAGACAAAAATAGAGCTTTTTGGTCTAAACTCCACTCGCCGTGTTTGGAGGAAGAAGAAGGATGAGTACAACCCCAAGAACACCATCCCAACCGTGAAGCATGGAGGTGGAAACATCATTCTTTGGGGATGCTTTTCTGCAACGGGGACAGGACTACTGCACCGTATTGAGGGGAGGATGGATGGGGCCATGTATCGCGAGATCTGGCCAACAACCTCTTTCCCTCAGTAAGAGCATTGAAGATGGGTCGTGGCTGGGTCTTCCAGCATGTCAACGACCTGAAACACACAGCCAGAGCAACTAAGGATTGGCTTCGTAAGAAGCATCTCAAGGTCCTGGAGTGGCCTAGCCAGTCTCCAGACCTGAACCCAATAGAAAATCTTTGGAGGGAGCTAAAAGTCCGTATTGCCCAGCGACAGCCCCGAAACCTGAAGGATCTGGAGAGGTCTGTATGGAGGAGTGGCCAAAATCAATGCTGCAGTGTGTGCAAACCTGGTCAAGAACTACAGGAAACGTATGATCTCTGTAATTGCAAACAAAGGTTTCTGTACCAAATATTAAGTTCTGCTTTTCTGATGTATCAAATACTTATGTCATGCAATAAAATGCAAATTAATTACTTAAAAATCATACAATGTGATTTTCTGGATATTTGTTTTTTAGATTCCGTCTCTCACAGTTGAAGTGTACCTATGATAAAAATTACAGACCTCTACATGCTTTGTAAGTAGGAAAACCTGCAAAATCAGCAGTGTATCAAATACTTGTTCTCCCCACTGTATAATATGGTCTATATCAGTTAGTCCATCAGTATATATCAGTCAGTCTATATCAGTCTAAATCTGTCTGTCTATATCAGTCTATATCAGTCAATATCAGTCAGTGTACATAAATCAGTCCATATCAGTCTATACCAGTCAGTCTATATCAGTCAGTCTACAGTGCATTCGTAAAAAAATAGAAAAGTGTAAAGAAAAGAGGAGGATGGCTGCCGTTTAATTGGTTCTTAAGCAACTGTGCTAATTTGTTAGTTTTTTCGCATTGTTGGTAACTTATTATGTACATAATGTTGCTGCTACTATCTCTCATGACCGAAAATGGTTTCTGGACATCAGAACAGCAGCTATTCACCTCGATTTGGACTAAGATTTTTCTTTAATGAAAGAAGGATACACTCCAAACACCCAAACAGGCCCTTAACCCCGTCATTCACTGGAGAAAGAAACTGAGATTTTGCGGAAAGAGATTGGGTGCCTTGTGAGGATCAGGCGACGAGTGGCTAATCTGCATTTGTACTGTTAGCCAACGTTCAATCGCTGGAAAATAAATGAGACGAACTGAAAGCACGTATTTCCTACCAACGGGACATTAAAACTGTAATATCGTATGTTTCACTGAGTCGTGGCTGAGACAACATTAATAACATACAGCTGGTGGGTTATACGCTCTATAGGCAGGACAAAATAGCAGCCTCTGGTAATTACATTGTTTTATTTTTTTACCTTTATTTAAATAGGCAAGTCAGTTAACTGCTCTGGGATAGGTGGGACGGTAGCGTCCCACTTGGCCAAAATCCAGAAAAAATGTAGCGCGCCAAATTCAAATATATTACTATAAAAATCTATCTTTCATGAAATCACACATGAAAGACACCAAATTAAAGCTACACATGTTGTGAATCCAGCCAACATGTCTGATTTCAAAAAGGATTTACGGAAAGCACACCAAACAATGATGTTAATTCAGTACATAGCCACAGAAAAAACACAGCCATTTTCCCAGGAAAAGTAGTAGTCACAAAAAGCAGAAATAGAGATAAAATTAATCACTAACCTTGATGATCTTCATCAGATGACACTCATATGACATCATGTTACACAATACATTTATGTTTGTTCAATAATGTGCAAATTTATATCCACAATCTCGGTTTACATTGGCGCGATGTTCAGAAATGCCTCCAAAATATCCGGAGTAATTGCAGAGAGCCACGTCAAATAACGAAATACTCATCATAAACTTTGATGAAAGATACATGTTTTACAGAGAATTAAAGATACACTTGTTCTTAATGCAACTGCTGTGTCAGATTTAAAAAAAAACTTTACGTAAAAAGCACACAATACAATAATCTGAGACGGCGCTCAGATTAACAACATTTCTCCGCCATGTTGGAGTAAACAGAAATTACATCATAAATATTCCCTTACCTTTGATTATGTTCATCAGAATGCACTGCCAGGAATCCTAGTTCCACAATAAATCGTAGTTTTGTTCGATAATGTCCATTATTTATGTCCAATTCTACTTTTGCTAGCATGTGTAGTACACTGTCCAAACGCTCGCACAGATGCAGGCAAACGTCGGACGAAAACTTCAAAAAATTGTCCCTGGTCATCCCTGGTCATCCCTACTGGCTCTGATCTGGAGGACTCACTAAACAGAGAACATCCCTGGTCATCCCTACTGCCTCTGATCTGGAGGACTCACTAAACAGAAATGTTTCGTTTGTAAATTACGTCTGAGTGTTGTAGTGTGCCACTGGCGATCTCTACATTAAAAAACAATTAAATTGTGCCGTCTGGTTTAAGTAATATAAGTAATTTTAAATTATTTATACTTTTACTTTTGATACTTACCAAATACTATAAGAAGTATTATTTTACTGGGTGACTTTCACTTTTACTTAAATCATTATCTTTTATTCTTTACTTGTACTCAAGTAAAAGCCACCACTTTGAGCCAGGAGAGATTGATGTGCATATTTCTAATATTAGCTCTCTGTGTACATCCAAGGGCCAGCCGTGCTGCCCTGTTCTGAGCCAATTGTAATTCCCTCTTTGTGGCACCTGACCACGACTGAACAGTAGTCCAGGTGCAGCAAAACTAGGGCCTGTAGGACCTGCCTTGTTGATAGTGCTGTTAAGAAGGCAGAGCAACACTTTATTATGGACAGACCTCTCCCCATTCTAGCTACTGTTGTATCAATATGTTTTGACTAAGACAGTTTACAATCCAGGATTACTTCAAGCAATTTAGTCAACTCAACTTGCTCAATTTCCACATTATTTATTACAAGATTTAGTTGAGGTTTAGGGTTTAGTGAAAGATTTGTCTCAAATACAATGCTTTTAGTTTTTGAAATTAACAAACTCTTTATCCACAATATAGCAGGAGGTGTAAAGCCATAACACATACGTTTTTCCAGCAGCACACTATGATTGATAATGTCAAAAGTCACTGAAGTCTAACAAAACAGCCCCCCCAATCTTTTTATCATCAATTTCTCTCAGCCAATCATCAGTCATTTGTGTAAGTGCTGTGCTTGACTGATGTCAAATGGTTTATTGTTAAAATAGTAGTGTGTCTGGTCAAAAAMCATTTTCTTCAAAACTTTTATGAGGGTTGGTAACAGGCTGATTGGTCGGCTATTTGAGCCAGTAAAGGGGGCTTTACTATTCTTGGGTAGCGGAATGACTTTAGCTTCCCTCCAGGCCTGAGGGAACACACTTTCTAGTAAGCTTAGATTGAAGATGTGACAAATAGGAGTGGCAATATTGTTTTCAGACCTTGGTGGCTAGATACACAGCATTGTAATTGTTTCACCTCTTCCACACTCAGGTTACAGAATTCAAAATTACAATGCTTGTCTTTCATAATTCGGTCAGATATACAGTTAAAGTCGGAAGTTTACATACACCTTAGCCAAATACATTTAAACTAAATTTTTCACAATTCCTGACATTTAATCCTAGTAAAAATTCCCTGTCTTAGGTCAGTTAGGATCACCACTTTATTTTAAGAATGTGAAATGTCAGAATAATAGTAGAGAGAATTATTTATTTCAGCTTTTATTTTTTTCATCACATTCCCAGTGGGTCAGAAGTTTACATACACCCAATTAGTATTTGGTAGCATTGTAGTGAGTGGAGGTTACTAACAGACTATACAACTACAAGTAGGGTTATGGTTACTAACAGTACTATTAGACTACAAGTAGTGACGTGGAGTTACTAACAGTACTTTTACAACAACTACACTAAGTAGTGAGTGGAGTTACTAACAGACTAGTACAAATACAAGTTGTGAGTGGAGTTACTAACAGACTATACAGCTACTAGTAGTGGAGTGGAGTTACTAAAAGACTATACAGCTACAAGTAGTGAGTGGAGTTTACTAACAGACTATACTATACAAGTAGTGAGTGAGTTACTAATCAGACTGTACACAATACAAGTTGTGAGTGGAGTTACATAAAGACTATACAGCTACAAGTAGTGAGTGGAGTTACTAACAGACTATACAGCTACAAGTAGTGAGTTGGTATGTTACTAACAGACTATACAACTACAAGTCATGAGTTGAGTACTAACAGACTAAACAACTACAAGTAGTGAGGTGGAGTTACTAACAGACTAGACAACTACAAGTAGTGAGTGGAGTTACTAACTGACTACTACAGCTACAAGTAATGAGTGGAGTTAGACTATACAACTACAAGTAGTGAGTGGAGTTACGAACTACTATACAACTACAAGTAGTGAGTGGATTACTACATTACTATAATCAGCTACAAGTAGTGAGTGGAGTTACAGACTATACAACTACAAGTGGTGGTGAGTAATAACGACTATACAACTACAAGTAGTGAGTGGAGTTACTAACAGACTTATACGAACTACACAGTAGTGAGGTGGAGGTTACTAACAGACTTATACCAACTAGAGTGGGGAGTTACTAACAGACATAGCAACTACAAGTAGTGAGGAGTTAACAGATTTAAACTACAAGTAGTGAGGAGTTACTAACAGACTATACAACTAAGTAGTGAGTGAAGTTGAAGGACTATAGCAAGCTACAAGTAGTGAGTGGAGTGTTCTAACAGACTTTATACAGAATACAAGTAGGGAGTGGAGTTACTAAAGACTATACAACTACAAGTAGTGAGTGGGAGTTTAGCAGCACTGAATCAACTACAGAGTAGTGAGTGGAGTTGACTAACGAGACTGATTAGCAACTACAAGGTAGTGAGTGGAGTTACTAATAGACTATACAACTACAAGTCGTGAGTGGAGTTACTAAGCAGACTATGGCAACTAACATAGTGAGTGGAGGTTAGGTACAAGACTATACAAGCTACAAGTAGTGAGTGAGGTTAGCAACCAGACTAGTAGGCTACAAGTAGTGAGTGGGAGTTACTAAGACTATACAACTACAGAGTAGTGAAGTGGTTACTAACAGACATAACTATCGTAGTGAGTGGCGTTACAGACTAAAACTACAAGTAGTGAGTGAGTTACTAACAGACTAATACAACTACACGTAGTGAGTGGAGTTACTAACAGACTAGTACAACTACAACGTAGTGAGTGGAGTTACTACAGCTATACACACTACAAGGTAGTGAGGTGGGAGTTACTAACAGACTATACAACTACAGCGTAGTGGAGTGGAGTTACTAACAGACTATACAACTACACGGTAGTGAGTGGATTACTAACAGGACTAGTACGCATCAAGTAGTGAGTGGAGTTACTAACAGAGCTATACAAGCTACAAGTAGTGAAGTGGAGTTACTAACAGACTATACAGACTACAAGTAGTGAGTGGAGTTACTACACCGACTGTACAAGCTCAAGTAGGTAGTGGAGTTACTAACATGACTATACAACTACAAGGTAGGTGTTTGGAATTACAGACTATACACTACACAGCTACAAGTAGTGAGGTGGAGTTACTAACAGACTATACAGCTAAACAAGTAGTGAGTGGAGTTACTAACAGACTATACAGACTACAAGTGTGAGTGGAAGTTACTAACAGACTATATCAACTAGGCAAGTATGTGAGTGTGTGTTTACTAACTGACTATACAGCTACCAAGTAATGAGTGGAGTTACAGAGACTATACTAACTACAAGTAGTGAGTGGAGTTACGACACAGACTATACAACTATCAAGTAGTGGAGTGGGAGTTACTAACAGACTGATAACAGCTACAAGTAGTGATGTGGAGTTACTAACAGACTATACAGCTACAAGTATGAGTGGAGTTACTAACAGAACTATACACTACAAGTAATGAGTGGATGTTACAGACTACTACAACTACAGTTGAGTGGGAGTTACTAACTGACTATACAGCTACAAGTAATGAGTGGAGTTACAGACTATACAACTAACAAGTAGTGCAGTGGAGTTATTAACAGACTTACAACTACAAGTAGTGAGTGTGAGTTACTAAAGACTAGACAATCTACAAGTAGTGAGTTGGAGTAACTAATGACTATACAGCTACAAGTAATGAGTGGAGTTAGACTATACAACTACAAGTAGTGAGTTGGTAGTTACAAACATACTATACTCAACTACAAGTAGTGAGTGGTAGATAATAATAGATGGGTTACTAACACTTATACAGCTAAAGTAAGTGAGTGGGTTACAGGACTATACAACTACAAGTAGTGAGTGGAGTGTTACAGACTATACAACTACAAGTTTAGTGAGTGGATTAGCTAACAGACTAGACAACTACAAGTAGTGAGTGAGTACTAGACTGAGCTAATACAGCTAGCAAGAGTGGTGGAGTTAGACTATACACTACAAGTGTGAGTGGAGAGTTACTAACAACTATACAGCTGTACAAGTAGTGAGTGGAGTTACAGACTCATACACTACAAAGTAGTGAGTGGAGGTAACATATACAACTATACAAGGTGAGTGTTTAGTCTACAAGTAATTGAGTGGAGAGTTTAACTACAGACTATTACAACTAAAGTAGATGGAGTGGAGTTACAGACTTACAACTACAAGTGCGAGGAGTTACTAAGACTATGCCAACTACAAGTAGTAGTGAAGTTGCAGACTAATACCTAAAGTTGATGGTTACTAAGAGACTAGTACATCTACAAGTAGTGAGTGATTACTACAGACTATACAACTACAAGTATGAGTGGATTAGACTATACAGCTACAAGTAGTGAGTGAAGTTACGACTTAACACTACATAGTGAGTGGAGTTACTAACAGACTAGCAACTACAAGTAGTGAGTGGAGTTACTAATGTATACAGCTACAAGTAATGAGTGGAGGTAGACTATACAACTAAAGTAGTGAGTGGAGTTCTAACGACTGTACTAAACAAGTTACATTTCTTACCTGTGTGAAAGTTCCGCTTATGCCTATTTGGACCCCGGTCCCCACTTTCTCCCTCTCATACATTGACTTGGCTCTTCTTGCAGGCTCTCTTTCCCGATGCGTTAGCCTTGAGAACACATAGATTGGAATGTTGACCTGGTTACATATACATTAAACAGCAGTTTTTATTATGTTTTGTTTTTTGGTATAATAAAACATCAACAACAGAGTTCCCTCTTTTACAGTGTTGGGATGATAGGAAGTGTTCTTGTGGGGTACGGTTTAGCGGAATGATCGACTCAGAGTACAGCCACTCCTTGTGACCTATCAGAGTCATAATAGGGATTGTTTCTGAGTGTCCATTAATGCCTCTCTGACAGAATCAGAAAGATTAATCTCCCTCTGGACACGTATTGTCTGAATATATTCCGTCTTTAGAAGCACTCTGTAGCTAGCTTATTGTCCGAATAGAGGAGTCTTTCAAGGCTGTGCAGCTAACATTTTAATAGAGGAGTCTTTACAAGGCTGTGTAGCTAACATTTTAATAGAGGAGTCTTTACAAGGCTGTGTAGCTAACATTTTTTAATAGAGGAGTCTTTACAAGGCTGTGTAGCTAACATTTTAATAGAGGAGTCTGTTACAAGGCTGTGCAGCTAACATTTTAATAGAGGAGTCTTTACAAGGCTGTGTAGCTAACATTTTAATAGAGGAGTCTTACAAGGCGTTGTAGCGATGTTATTGACTGAATAGAGGAGTTGTTACAAGGATTTATTGCTAGTTATTGAATAGAGCAGTTTTACAAGGCTGTGTGGCTACTTATTGTGTGAATCAAGGAGTCTTTACAGGGCTGTCTAAGTTAGGTTATTATCTGTGTTGTGTTTAGTGAAGGCTTTTGTAGCTAGCTTATTGAATACATAAGCCTTTACAAGGCTGTGTGCTAGCTTATTGTCTCAAAAAGAGGATATTCTTCAAAAGGCTGTGTAAGTAGATGCTTGTACCAATAGAAGGAGTCTTTACAATGCTGTGTAGCTAGCTTATTGTCTGAATATAGGGAGTCTTTACACGGCTGGGTAGCTACAGTAGCTTATTGTCTGAGTAGAGGAGTCTTTACAAGGCTGGGTAGCTACAGTAGCTTTATTGTCTGAGTAGAGGAGTCTCTTTACAAGGCTGGGTTAGCTACAGTAGCTTATTGTCTGAGTAGAGGAGTCTTTACAAGGCTGGGTAGCTACAGTAGCTCATTGTTCTGAATAGAGGAGTCTCTCCAAGGCTGTGTAGATATCTTAGAGTTTGAATAGAGAAGTATTTGAAGGCTGTGTAATTAGCTTATTTCTGAATAGAGCAGTCTTACAAGGCTGTGTGGCTAATTTGTTGGTCTGAATCGAGGAGTCCTTTACAGGGCTGTCTAAATAGATTATTATCTGAATAGAGGAGACTTTAAAGCTTTGGTTGCTAGTTATTGAAATATATGAGTCTTTACAAGGCTGTTTAGGTCGATTATTGGCCTGAATACGCGGAGTCTTAAGAGGAATCTTTTAGCTAGCTTAATGAAATACAGGAGCCTTTACAAGTATTTGTAGATATCGTATTGTATAAATAAGGTCTGTTGATAAGGCTTAGGCAAATTATTCCCTGAATAGAGGAGTCTTAATTAACTAGCTACACAGCCTTGTAGTCAATATAGAGGAGTCTTTAAAAGGCTGTGTAGCTAGATTATTGTCTTGAAAAAAGGAGTCTTTACAAGCTGTGTAGCTAGATTATTGTCTGAATAGAGGAGTCTTTACAAGGCTGTGTAGCTAGATTATTGTCTGAAAAAAAGGTGTCTTTACAAGGCTGTGTAGCTAGATTATTGTTCTGAAGTAGAGGAGTCTTTACAAGGCTGTGTAGCTAGATTATTGTCTGAAAAAAAGGAGTCTTTACAAGGCTGTGTAGCAGATTTTGTCTGAAAAAAGGACTCTTTACAAGGCTGTGTAAGCTAGATTATTGTCTGAACAGAGGAGCCCTGCAAGGCTGTGTAGCTAGCCTTAAATGTCTGAATAGACATGGCAGCAACAAACGCTGACACTACACATCCAAGTACAGTTGAAAGTCGGAAGTTTACATACACTTAGGTTGGAGTCATTAAAACGTTAAGCACATTTCTTGTTAATAACCTATAGCTTTGGCAAGTCGGTTAGAAACATCTACTTTGTGCATGACACAAGTAACAAACAATTGTTTACAGACAGAGTATTTCACTTATAATTCACTATATCACAATTCCAGGGGGTCAGAAGTTACATACACTAAGTTGACTGTGCCTTTAATAAACAGCTTGGAAAATTCCAGAAAATGATGTCATGACTTTGAGACTTCTGATAGGGTAATTGACATCATCTCAGTCAATTGGAGGTGTACCTGTGGATGTATTTCAAGGCCTACCTTTCAAACCCAGTGCCTTTTGCTTGACATCATGGGAAAATCAAAAGAATCAGTCAAGACCTCGAAAAAAAAAATGTTAGACCTCCACAAGTCTGGTTCATCCTTGGGAGCAATTTCCAACGCCTGAAGGTACTATGCTTATCTGTACAAACAATAGTACGCAAGTAAACACCAATGGGACCACACAGCCGTCATACCGCGCTCAGGAAAGAGACGTGTTCTGTCTCCTAGAGATGAACGTACTTTGGTGCGAAAAGTGCAAATCAATCCCAGAACAACAGCAAAGGACATTGTGAAGATGCTGACAGGAAACAGGTAAAAAGTATCTATATCCACAGTAAAACGAGTCCTATATTGACAAAACCTGAAAGCCGCTCAGCAAGGAAGAAGCCACTGCTCCAAAAACCGCCATAAAAAAGCCAGACTACGGTTTGCAACTGCACATAGGGTCTAAGATGTACATTTTGGAGAAATGTCCTCTGGTCCGACGAAACAAAAATACAACTGTTTGGCCATAATGACCATTGTTATGTTTGAGGAAAAATGGGGAGGCTTCCAAGCCGAAGAACACCAATCCCAATGTGAAGCACGGGGGTGGCAGCATCATGTTGTGGGGGTGCTTTGCTGCAGAGGGACTGGTGCACTTCACAAAATAGATAGCATCATGAGGAGGAGAATTATGTGGATATATTGAAGCAATATCTCAGACATCAGTCAGGAAGTTAAAGCTTGGTCACAAATGGGTCTTCCAAATGAACAATGACCCCAAGCATACTTCCAAGGTTGTGGCAAATGGCTTAAGGACAGCAAAGTCAAGGTTTGAGTGGCCATCACAAAGCCCTGACCTCAATCCTATAGAACATTTGTGGGCAGAACTGAAAAAGCGTGTGCGAGCAAGGAGGCTAACAACCTGACTCAGTTTACACCAGCTCTGTCAGGAGGAATGTTTGACCCAAGTTAAACAATTTAAAGGG
>NW_019947717.1:27528-33167 GCF_002910315.2 Salvelinus sp. IW2-2015
CGATCCAGATTGCCCATATCTTCACTGAGCTGAGCCTTACTAGAATATACAATCTTGATTTTATACCCCAACATCTCAGCAGCAGCCCTGCCATCGCACTCCCTCTGGATATCAACCTCTCCCAGAAACATGATCAGTAGGATAGAAGAACTGGATGTCTGTAGATATAGAGAGCTCTATGTGGATGTCTGTAGGATAGAGCTCTATGTGGATGTCTGTAGGATAGAGAGCTCTATGTGGATGTCTGGAGGATAGAGCTCTATGTGACGTCTGGGAGATAGAGCTCTATGTGGACGTCTGTAGGATAGAGAGCTCTATGTGGATGTCTGTAGGATAGAGCTCTATGGTGGACGTCTGTAGGATAGAGAGCTCTATGTGGATGTCTGGAGGATAGAGCTCTATGTGGATGTCTGGAGGATAGAGCTCTATGTGGATGTCTGTAGGATAGAGCTCTATGTGGATGTCTGTAGGGATAGAGAGCTCTATGTGGATGTCTGGAGGATAGAGCCTCTATGTGGATGATTCAAAATGAAAGACGCTACAGAAATGTTAAATACTTAAAGAGCTGGGGAAAGACTGAGGTACGACAGAGAGAGAGCTACGACACAGACGCGAGAGAGAGAGATAAGTGTTAGAGAGAGCGAGAGCGCTCGTTTGTATCTCAGTTGATAGAGCGTCGCCCTAGCAACGCCAGGATAGCGTGTTCGATTCCCAGGGCCACCTATACATGGAAACATATATGCACTCACGACTGTAACTCGCTTTGGATAAAAGTGTCTGCTAAATAGCCTATATTACTATATTCTGTATTAGAGAGATGCATATCATATAATGTCAAATTATTTTATTATAGATTATATCATACCATATACAGTATCATATTATATTGCATATTATGTTGTATCATATTATATATCATATCATATTAAATTAAATCATATCATACATCATATCATGTCATATCATATCACAACATATTAAATCATATTATATCATATCATGTTATATCACATCATATTATATCATATCGTATCATGTTATATCATGTGATATCATATCATGTTATATCATGTGATATCATATTATGTCATATCATGTGATATCATATTATGTCATATCATGTGATATCATGTCATATCATGTGATATCATATTATATCATATCATGTTATATCATGTGATATCATATCATGTTATATCATGTGATATCGTATCATATTATATCATATCATGTTATATCATGTTATATCATGTGATATCATATTATGTCATATCGTATCATATTATATCATATCATGTCATATCATGTGATATCATATCATGTGATATCATATTATATATCATATCATGTTATATCACATCATATTGTATCATATTGTATCATATTGTATCATATTGTATCATGTTATATCATGTCATATCATGTGATATCATATTATATTATATCATATCATGTTATATCACATCATATTGTGTCATATTGTATCATATCATATCATGTTATATCATGTGATATCATGTCCCATGGTCCAGAGTAAAGGAGAAACTGTATCCAGATTCACAGATGTGTCCCAAATGGCACCCTACTCCCTTCATAATGAAATTGGCCATATGGGCTAATGGTACCTAATAGGGTACCAATAGGGACATAATACAAACAGGAGATAGGGTGAAACTGGAGAAACACTGACATCATCACTATACAGGACCACCTAGCCTGTAACATCAGCCTGATGGGGTGAAACTGGGGAAACACTGACATCATCACTATACAGGACCACCTAGCCTGTAACATCAGCCTGATGGGGTGAAACTGGGGAACACTGACCATCACTATCAAGGACCACCTAGCCTGTAACATCAGCCTGATAGGGTGAAACTGGAGAAACACTGACATCATCACTATACAGGACCACCTAGCCTGTAACATCAGCCTGATGGGGTGAAACTGGGGAAACACTGACCATCACTATACAGGACCACCTAGCCTGTACAATCAGCCTGATAGGGTGAAACTGGAGAAACACTGACATCATCACTATACAGGACCACCTAGCCTGTAACATCAGCCTGATGGGGTGAAACTGGAGAAACACTGACATCATCACTATACAGGACCACCTAGCCTGTAACATCAGCCTGATGGGGTGAAACTGGGAGAAACACTGACATCATCACTATACAGGACCACCTAGCCTGTAACATCAGCCTGATGGGGTGAAACTGGGAGAAACACTGACATCATCACTATACAGGACCACCTAGCCTGTAACATCAGCCTGATGGGGTGAAACTGGGGAACACTGACATCATCACTATACAGGACCACCTAGCCTGTAACATCAGCCTGATGGGGGACTGGGAAACACTGACATCAACTATACAGGACCACCTAGCCTGTAACATCAGCCTGATGGGGTGAAACTGGGGAAACACTGACATCATCACTATACAGGACCACCTAGCCTGACACAACAGCCTGATGGGGTGAAACTGGGGAAACACTGACATCATCACTATACAGGACCACCTAGCCTGTAACATCAGCCTGATGGGGTGAAACTGGAGAAACACTGACATCATCACTATACAGGACCACTAGCCTGTAACATCAGCCTGATGGGGTGAAACTGGAGAAACACTGACATCATCACTATACAGGACCACCTAGCCTGTAACATCAGCCTGATAGGGTGAAACTGGGAAACACTGACATCATCACTATACAGGACCACCTAGCCTGTAACATCAGCCTGATAGGGTGAAACTGGGGAAACACTGACATCATCATATACAGGACCACCTAGCCTGTAACATCAGCCTGATAGGGTGAAACTGGAGAAACACTGACATCATCACTATACAGGACCACCTAGCCTGTAACATCAGCCTGATGGGGTGAAACTGGAGAAACACTGACATCATCACTATACAGGACCACGTAGCCTGTAACATCAGCCTGATAGGGTGAAACTGGGGAACACTGACATCATCACTATACAGGACCACCTAGCCTGACACAACAGCTCGACGGGGTGAAACTGGGGAAATTACCATGACCTTTTGACCTTTACAGATACTGCAGGAAACTACCAAGTTGCGTACTGGGACATATATGATAGATATATGGTACAGTTGAATCGGAAGTTTACATACACTTTAGCCAATACATTTCAACTCAGTTTTTCACATTTCCTGACATTTAATCCTAGTAAAAATCTCCTCTCTTAGGTCAGTTAGGATCAGCACTTTATTTTAATAATGTGAAATGTCAGAATAGTAGTAGAGAGAATTATTTATTTCAGCTTTTATTTCTTTCATCACATTCCCAGTGGTTCAGAAAGTTTACATACACTCAGTTAGTATTGGTAGCATTGCCTTTAAATTGTTTAACTTGGGTCAAACATTTCGGGTAGCCTTCCACAAGCTTCCCAATAAGTTGGGTGAATTTTGGCCCATTCCTCCTGACAGAGCTGGTGTAACTGAGTCAGGTTTGAGGCCTCCTTGCTCGCACACGCTTTTTCAGTTCTGCCCACACATTTTCTATAGGATTGAGGTCAGGGCTTTGTGATGGCCACTCCAATACCTTGACTTTGTTGTCCTTAAGCCATTTTGCCACAATTTTGGAAGTTTGCTTGGGGTCATTGTCCATTTGGAAGACCCATTTGCGACCAAGCTTTAACTTCCTGATTGATGTCTTGAGATGTTGCTTAATATATCCACATAATTTTCCGTCTTCATGATGCCATCTATTTTGTGAAGTGCACCAGAACCTCCTGCAGCAAAGCACCCCACAACATGATGCTGCCACCCCCGTGCTTCACGGTTGGATGGTGTTCTTCGGCTTGCAAGCCTCCCCTTTTCCCCCTATTTTGCTTCAATCAGACCAGAAGACATTTCTCCAAAAAGTATGATCTTTGTCCCCATGTGCAGTTGCAAACCGTAGTCTGGCTTTTTTATGGCGGTTTTGGAGCAGTGGTTCTTCCTTGCTGAGCGGCCTTTCAGGTTATGTCGATATAGGACTTGTTCTACTGTGGATATAGATACAGTTTGTACCGGTTTCCTCCAGCATCTTCACAAGGTCCTTTGCTGTTGTTCTGTGATTGATTTGCACTTTTCGCACCAAAGTACGTTCATCTCTAGGAGACAGAACGCGTCTCCTTCCTGAGCGGTATGACGGCTGCGTGGTCCCATGGTGTTTATACTTGCGTACTATTGTTTTTACAGATGAACGTCGTACCTTCAGGCTTTGGAAATTGCTCCCAAGGAAGAACCAGACTTGTTTTCTAATTTCTTTTGATTTTACTGTGATGTCAAGCAAAGAGGCACTGAGTTTGAAGGTAGGCCTTGAAATACATCCACAGGTACACCCAATGGACTCAAATGATGTCAATTAGCCTATCAGAAGCTTCTAAGCCATGACATCATTTTAGGGAATTTTCCAAGGCTGTTTTAAAGGCACAGTCAACTTAGTGTATGTAAACTTCTGACCCACTGGAATTGTGATACAGTGAATTATAAGTGAAATAATCTGTCTGTAAACAATTGTTGGAAAAATGACTTGTGTCYTGCACAAAGTAGATGTCCTAACCGACTTGSCAAATCTATAGTTTGTTAACAAGACACTTGTGGAGTGGTTGAAAAACTAGTTTTAATGGCTCCAAACTAAGTGTATGTAAACTTCCGACTTCAACTGTACCTAGTCTATCACATCAGCTTGAGACACACACTGAACCTTTCACCTTTCAGAGCCTCCAGTGGGAAAAAGAACAAAAKAAAACAGTACTATAATCTGAACCAATAATATGAGAGAAATTGTCCTCATCATAGGATATTCCCAATGTCACCGAGACCAACAGCAAACCCCGAGACATAAAACCCTGTTAACGTCAGGACTTACAGAAGAAATCGACATTTCAATAAAATGCTTTAAAAAAAAAACATTTTCAGAATCAAGAAGTCATTAAGCCTCTTTTCCTCCAGAGACCGTTATTCCATCGTCTCAAATTAATCGGATTTTTATCAAATAACTAAACTTTTGCAAGACTATTAAAATCTTACTATTAAATAGCCATTTGTATTCTAGTACGATGGGGACATGACTCCCTACAGTAGAAGGTTTAACTCTGCTGGAGTCGGTGTGAAATCACTCTACAGCAGGTTTAGCAGCTTGGCATTAGTGGGATGAATCATGTACTGGAGGTAGCACTGCTGAGTGGTCACTAGCTGGCAAAGCCACAAAAGTCATCCATTTTAAACCTCATTTTGATTTTGCAGCTGCTCCATCTAGCAGAAATCACTCAGTTCTGCCTCCAAGGCAAGGCTKATTTATTTTATATTTAACTAGGCGAGTCAGTTAAGAACAAATTCTTATTTACAATGACGGCCTACCCCGGCCAAACCCTAACCCGGACGACACTGGGCCAATTGTGCACCGTCCAATCACGGCCGGTTGTGATACAGCCCGGAATCAAACCAGGGTCTGTAGTGACGCCTCTAGCACTGAGATGCATTGCCTTAGACCGCTGCATCACTCGGGAACTCATGCCAATAAAGATCAACCTGTGCAGGCTTCCTGTCATCTGGAATGACTGCATACAAATGAGAGATTTCCCTCATCAGAGAGAGATGGAAAGAGAG
>NW_019947717.1:34128-42246 GCF_002910315.2 Salvelinus sp. IW2-2015
GTTAACTGGCCCCAGGAGGGGGGGACACAAGTTAACTGGGAAAATATGATGCCTGATTCCGTTTTTTCCCAAATTTCATTTTCACCATTTTGTTTTACAAAAATGAAAATTTGGTACGCAATTTTTTTTAAACCGCATCAGAAAACCACCTTTGAGGTCCGGGAAAAATAGAAGACGTTTCAATTTTTGGAGTAGTGTTAAGCTTTAATTCCAGTGCAGCACCAACAAGAGATCGATGTTTGGCTAGTAATGTTTCTGTAGCGATCCTGTGATTGCAGAGTTTGCTAAACAAACAAATGGCCACTGGATTGATGCAAATAATCACGATATTATTCTGCTAGGTAGGCATAGGGTACTTTATAGTTAACATTTAATTAGGAAGGTTTATGGGAAAGCCTTTACTTCTCTTACCAGAAGATGATTATCGTTAGCATCATCGCTAACGGTTACACAAAGAGTAGACACACACGGGTATTTCTGTGCCGTCTTCAGAGTTGAAAAAAAAGATGACTGATGCTGATTGATTCAAATTAAAACGTCTAGTTGTTTCGTGTGAAAATTGAATTAAGTTTTAATTTAAAAAAAAATGTACAAATTGTTTTCCCCTTTAGCCTACGTATCAGATTAATCTACTTAATCTAAAAATATATATACCTATATCAAAACGCACTTCAGCACTCGACAGTCCTGTGAGCTCGTGTGGTCTACCAACTCYCTGCTGAGTCGTTGTTGCTCCTAGATGTTTCCACTTAATCAAATCAAATCAAATGTTATTGATCACATACACATGGTTAGCAGATGTTAATGCGAGTGTAGCGAAATGCTTGTGCTTCTAGTTCCGACAATGCCGTAATAACCAACGAGTAATCTAACCTAACAATTCCACAACTACTACCTTATACACACAAGTGTAAAGGGATAAAGAATATGTACATAAAGATATATGAATGAGTGATGGTACAGAACGGCATAGGCAAGGTTTAGTAGATGGTATAGAGTACAGTATATACATATGAGATGAGTAATGTAGGGTATGTAAACATATAAAAATGGCATAGTTTAAAGTGGCTAGTGGTACATGTATTACATCAAGATATTACATATT
Source organism: Salvelinus sp. IW2-2015 (assembly GCF_002910315.2). Lineage (NCBI taxonomy): Eukaryota > Metazoa > Chordata > Actinopteri > Salmoniformes > Salmonidae > Salvelinus > Salvelinus sp. IW2-2015. Next base: position 35,234 of record NW_019947717.1, read on the forward strand.
ATGGGAATGACCTGGCTATACTCGTAGTCATAATCGTATCCGTAAAGTGACAGTTGAAAAACACGAAGGGTTTTATTTTGCCTAAGTAGATGAGGTCAAAAATACCAGCCATGCTGCATTAGGAGCGGCCTGCGGAGGTGTGTCTGCGTGTGACTGGACCTGTGTCCTGTACTCAACTCAACCTTATAGCTGAGTCTGTGTGTGATGACCTGTGTCTGTCACCATCCTGATAAGCTGTGTCTGTGTGTGACTGGGACTGTGTTCTGTATCAACTTATAGCTGTGTCTGCGTGTGACTGGAATGTGTCTGTACCAGCCCTTATACTGCGGTCTGCGTGTGACTGTGCGCTGTGTCCTGTACTAAGCCTTTAGCTGTGTCTGTGTGTGACTGGACTGTGTCCTGTACTTCAAGCATTTAGCTGTGTCGTGTGTGACTGGACCTGTGTCCTGTATCAGCCTTATACGCTGCTCTGCGTGTGACTGGACCTGTGTCCTGTATCAAAATCTTATGCTGTGTCTAGTTGTGACTGGACCTGTGTTCCTGTATCAAACCTTATAGCTGTGTCTGTGTGACTGGAACTGTGTCCGGTCCTCAAGCCTTATAGCTGCGTCTGCGTGTGGATGGACTGTGATCCGTACTCAAGCCTTATAGTGTGTCTGTGTGTGATTTTTGTGACTGTGTCCTGTTCAAGCCTTATAGCTGGACGGACAAGTAGCTGCCACTCAGTCAGAATAATACAGCGTTTCTTCTTCCTTCGCTACTCTCCTTCACTTGTTAGATATTATGCACATTGACAGCTTGCTAGCGAACGTCCCAGCCTATGGATTTATCCTACGGTAGCAGGCTGAGGGAAGGAGGCAGCAGTAATTCTAAAGTGATCAGACCAAACGTGCATGAGAAGTCATCGAGTGAAACTATTGAACGCAAGGAATGGAGAGAGTTACGTCCATCCATTCAGAGCAGCGAGATCAACGTACCGCCCTTCTCTTTAACAGTCAGGCCAAACAGCCCGTCGAGTTAATTTAAGAGCACAGGGCAGGATCCTGGGAAGGCTGCACTCCCTGGCATGGCTGCCTCTTGGTGTTTCACAAATTCTTCAACTTCATTACACTCTTGTTCTAAAATTCAATACGTCATCATATACGGGCTGCCCATGAGCGCTCCTCTGTGTGTTGTGTAAGTATCATAGCGAAGCTCATTACGGATGCTTCATTGACCACAATTGAGAGCGTCAGCTAGCTAATTTGTCACTCTACATTTTGAAAAGCTGTCATTTTGATTGCAGCAGATGTTTTTGGGTTCGATTTCAGATCTGGACTAAAGCAGAGAAGTAGAGATGTCATCGTGCTCAACTTTTGGTCCAAAGTTGGATTTCCAGTAGAAATGGAATGTTGGAGTGGAATCCCAATGGAGCTTTAGAATGATGAGGACCATGAAGTGGATGGAGACAAAAAGAAGGACAAAAAAAGGACAAAATGACCCAAAAGACAAAAAAGGCCAAAATGACAAATAAACAAAAAGAAGGAAAAAAAGGGGGGCGATAAAACGGACGCGAAAAAAATGACAAAAAAAGGACCCCAAAAATGACATTTTATTTAAAAAAAATATATAAATTATAAAAAGTTGGAAACAGCAACTCAATCCAGACGGATCAGCAGTTTTTTAAAGTTTGAAATGACATTTCTAGGTTTATTGGTGTAGGAGATTAGCGTTCCAAGGAAGCACACTACTCCTGGACAGAGGGGACTGTTTCTAGATAGCCTCTAACCTCAGCCCACTATAACTGGACAGAGGGACTAGATTTCTAGATCAGCCCTCCTAATCAAGCCCCACTACTACTGGACAGAGGGGACTAGTTTCTAGATAGCCTCTACTCAGCCACCATATACCTGACAAGGGGACTAGATCCTATGATCAGCCCTCTTCTACTGAAGCCCACTACTACCTGGAAGAGGGGACTAGTCCTAGATCAGGCCCCTACTCCAAGCCCACTACTACCTGGACAGAGGGGACTAGATCCTGATCAGCCTCCTACTCAAGCCCCATACCTGGACAGAGGGACTAGTTTCTAAGATACAGCCTCCTATAAGCCCAACTACTCCTGACAGAGGGACTAGATCCTAGATCAGCCTCTACTCACCACTACTACTGGACAGAGGGGACAGATCTAGATCAGCCCTCCTATCAAGCCCACTACTAACCGGACGAGGGCTAAGATCTAGATCGCCCTCATCAAGCCCACTACTAGCTGGACAGAGGGAGACTAGATCTAGATACCCCTACTCAAGCCCACTACTACTGGACAGAGGGGACTAATTTCCTAGATCGCCTCCTACTCAGCCCACATACACCTGGACAGAGGGACTAGATCTAAGAAATGCCTCCTACTCAACCCACTACTACCTGGACAGAGGGGGATAGATTTAGATCAGCCTCTAACTCAGCCCCACTACTAACTGGACAGAGGGGATAGATCATATCAAGCCCTCTACTCAAGCCCCACTACTACTGGACAGAGGGGACTAGATTTTGAGATGCTTGATACAATGGTTTCTCTCTTTAGATGTCTGTCTATTATACTCTGTTTAACAGAGAGATGAATCTGTCATTGAGTTTTTTATCCTGTGGTGGTGTGATCTATGTCCAAGTGAGCAGCGTTAATCATATGCATCTCTCTCTTCCTTACTATCTATTCCCTTTTATAGTGTACTACTTAGACCAGAGCTATGCACCTATTCCCTTTATAGTGCACTACTTTCGATCAGAGCCTATGGCACCTATCCCTTTATATACCGTGTCATACTTTAACCAGAGCCTACGGCACCCTATTCCTTTGTAGTGCAGCTACTTTAGATCAGAGCCCTATGGCCCTATTCCCTTATAGTGCAATACTTTCGATCAGAGCTATGGACTATTCCTTCTATATAGTGTCTACTTTAACCAGTAGCTACGGCACTATCTTGTAGTGCATACTTTTGTCAGAGCATATGGCACCTATCTCCCTATCAATAACGTGACTCTTTAGAACCAGAGCCTTGGCACCCTATTCCTATATAGTGCACTAATTTGGAAACCAGAGCCTATGGAACATATCCTTTTTATAGTGCCTACTTTAGACCAGGCAGTAGGTCTATTAGAGCTATAGTGCTTTGGCTGCAACAAGGAGTTTGTGGGTGCATCTACATGGACACTATAATGCCCATGGAGAAGATTCTCTGCATGGATTCATTGGCTCTCTTCTCCCTGTAGATCCAAGAACACTGATGTACACTGAGGGCCTGCATCAATGGGGCTGTGGAGCACAGCCTTCAACCCCACTTCCTTGTGTGTTATACCTGTTCAGTCTCTCCTGTAAGTTTTCAGACGCTTCCCCACCTTGGTAACAACCGTTTCTACTTCATGACCTGCATCCACGTTTGTGGATTACGGGTCTCTGACAGGTTTGGACTGCCGATTGCGTAAGAACGCTGATTCCTCTCAGCTAATGTGCCTTAGTCCCTCTAACCCTGTTTGTCCTGATGGAGACAGGATTCCGCCAGAAACTGAAGTTCTTCATCCTATGCTGCCTTAGTCCCTATACCTGTTGTCCTGAGGGGACTGGCATCACCCAGACTGAGTTCTCTCATCTATGCTGCCTTGTCCTTACCTGTGTCCACTGACGGAGACTGGCACCAGACATGGAGTTCTCTCACCTATGTTGCCCTTCAGTTCCTATATTGTTGTCCTGACGGCGACATGGATACCCAGGAACACGGCTACTCCAGCTGCTCTCATCTTCATCTGACTATGTTTTCTTCTCGTAGTCCGATGAGCATCTGGTTCGTCAACGGTGATGGAAAGGGATAACATTTTCCTAATGAGATTTTTCTCTTCCTACTGTCATCTCACTATCTTCACTGTCCATCTCCTCTCTCATGTCATTCTCTTCTCACCTGTTCTCCTCTCGCTACCTGCCATCTCTTCTCACGGATGTGCATGTCTCTCTCCCTGTTTCATCTCTCTACTGTCATAACTCTCTCTCACCTGGTCCATCTCCTCTCTCACCTGTCCATACTCTTCACTGTCAATACTCTCCTACTGTCATCTCCATCCTCTCACTGTCTCATCTACTCTCTGTCCAATCTCCTCTCTACCTGTCCATCTCCTCTCCACATGTCATCTCCTCTCTCACCTGTCATCTCCTCTTCATGTTTCCATCCTTCCTCTCTCACTGTCATGCTCCTCTCTATCACTGTCCATCTCTCTCTCATCCTGTCCATCTCCTCTCTCATGTTCCTTCCTCCTCTCTTACTGTTCCATCTCTTCTCACCTTTCATCCCCAATATATGACATTCCATCCTGTCACTTGCCCACTTGTCACTTCCAGTAACTTGGGTATCTATCCCCAAGCAGGAGTGTCTTGGAGAGTTCTCAATGAGCTTCCTGGATGGCTCCTGCTCCTGTACTTGGCTTCACTCGATGACTTCGATCCATTTTTCCAAACTTTCCCCTACCTTGCTTTTCCAGTCTCCTCCAACTCACAAGACAGGCATCTTACTAGAGGCTGTTCATCTTCTCATGCTAACTGCAACTCATCCCTAAATTCACCTGGTAAACCTCGTTCTACAGTCATATCACCGGTATCCACCCTCGTCTCGCGTTATCTTCCACTTGTATCACCCTCGCTCTGCAGTTATATTCACCTGGTATCACCCTCGTTTTTACAGTATATTTCCATGCATCCCTCGTCTCTATCCATATTCCGTCACTTGAGGGATGGCAGGTGATATTCTACTATCAAGGTCCTTCATATTAAGTCATGAGTGCAGAAAGAATATAGCATCATCCACGTCACACTACTCATAGCTAGACATAGGTCGAGTATAATTTGTAGGTGAAGATAGCACATCGAGACATGCGATATACCGACGGCACAATGTGTCAGACAGTATGTATGAGATAACACATCAAGGGGCTAACAAGTACTAGTACGTCGACTTAGTCATGGACCCTCGCTGATCAGATACAGTTATATTCACCTGGGGTCTCACCTCGTCTCTACAGTCTATTCACTGGTAACAACACTCGTCTCTAACCGTCTATTATACCATCTGGTTCCCTCGCCTATGGAGTTCTTCTTCCCCCTGGTGCCCTCGTCTCTACCGTCATCTTCCCCCTCTGTTCTGTTCTCCAGTCATATTAACTGGTAATCCAACCGCACTTGCAGTTAAATTATTCACCCTGTATCAACTCGTCTACAGTCATATTCACCTTGTATCACCCTCGTCTCTAAGTCATATTCCTGGTATCAAACCTCGCTCTACGTCATATTCCCCTGGTTCAACTTCGTTCACGTCATCATGCACCTGGTAACCCTCGGCTCGCAGATGAACGACTCTTTTTTTGTTTGTTTTAGTTTGTTTCAATTGGACACTCTTGAAAATGAGAAATTGTGCCATCGCAAGGAGATTTCTCTGACAAATATATAAATACAATAATATCTGGAGGATGTGACTAAATCTGTCTTTAAGGAATACTGTCTTTAAGGACCTACTGTCTTTTAAAGGAACTACCTGTTTTTAAGGGAACTACTTTTCTTTAAGGATACCTGTCTTTAAGGAACTACTGGTCTTGGAACTATGTCTTAAGGATACGCTGTCCTTAAGAACACTTGTTTTAAGGAACTACTTCTTAGGAACTACCTGTCTTTAAAGGAATACCTGTTTTAGGAATTATCTGTTTTAAGAACTATGCACTTTAAGGAATACTGTCTTTAAGGAACTATTGTTTTAGGAAATATCTGTCCTTAAGGAACTAACCTGATCTTTAGGAACTACTGTCTTTAAGGAATACCTTTTCTTTACGGAACTACTGTCCTTTAGGAACTACCTTCTTTAAGGAACTACCTGTTTTAGGCTATTGTCTTTCAGGACTCTGTCTTTTAAGGAATACCCTGTTTAAGGAACTACCTGTCTTAGAACTATTGTCTTTAAGGATACCTGTCTTTAAGGAACTCTGTACTATAAGAATACTGTTTTTAAGGCCACTGTCCTTTAGGGAATACTTGTTTAAGGACTACCTGTCTTAGGATAACTGTCTTTAAGGAACTACTGTCTGTTCGGCTACCTGTCTTTAAGGAATACTGTCTTTAAGGACTAACTGTTCATCTCTGAAGACAGGATGACACTATGTTCAAGAAATATCTCTGTCTCATCTCTGTCTCAAGAAGAATACTGTCCGGGATGAGCAGAACTTTGCCTCCCTATGAAATACTTATGGGGTTAATCGCAAGACGTGAAGGGACAGTCCTAAAAAGTCTCTACAGTACGTTTTCAAACTCTGTACTACGTGGGAATTTAAAGAGGTTCCGAACTGGAATAGTGATCAGAGGAGTCACAGGCCAAGAGTCCTCCTGCTCCATTCAGCCCTGGTATGCTTAATATTTTCAGGTTGAAGCGCAAAGTGCTTATTCTGCCTTTTCAGGTAAGAGGCAGTCCAGTCTTCCCTCCCGTCGTCATCTACCTCTTCTGCCTCTCGCTCTCTCTCTGTCTGTCTCTCTTCTGTTCTCTCCCTGTCTGTTCCTTCTCTCTCTGTTGCCTCTCTCTGTCTGTCTTCTCTCTCTGTCTGTTCTATTCTCTCTCTGTCTAATCTGTGATCTACTGTCTGTTCTCTCCCTGTTGTATGTCTTCCTGTCTGTCTCTCCTGCTGTTGTCTTTCTATAGTCTGTCTTCTTCTCACTGTTGTTCTTCTCTCTCTGTTCTCTCTCTGTTCATCTCTGTCTGTTTCTCTCTCTGTCTGTCTCTCTCTCTGTCCGTCTTCCTGTTGTCTGTTGATCTCTCTCTTCCTCTCCTCTGGTCTGTCCTCCTCTGTCTTCTCATCTCTCTGTTGTCTCTCTTTTGTCTGTTCTCTCTTTCAACTTTCTCTCTCTCTCCTCTTCTGTTCTCTTACTTTAACCTCTCGACCTTTGTCTGTCTCTCTCTCAAATCACTTGTCTGTCCTTTCACTTGTAAGGTTTGTCTCTCTATCTGTTGTCC
>NW_019947718.1:0-20192 GCF_002910315.2 Salvelinus sp. IW2-2015
GAGCATGACACAAGACACTGGAGAGAAGAACAGGAGAGGAGGAGGTGGAATAAGGAAGAGGAAGGGAAGGAGGAAAGAGAGGAGGAGAGAAAAGGAGGACGAGGAGCAGGAGGGAAAGGGAGGAGAGAGGAGTGACAAGGCAGGATGAGGAGGAGGGGAAGGAGGAGAGAGAGGAGGGGCAAGAGGAAGAGAGAGGAGGGAAGGAGGAGAGAGAGAGAAAGGGAGAATGAGAGGAGAGAACCGGAGAGAGAGAGGAGGGGAGGAGGAATGATGGGAGAGAACGGAAGGAGAGAGAGAGGTAGGGGGAGAGAATGAGAGGAGAGAACGAGGAGAGAGAGGAGGGGAAGGACGGTGTGAGAAGGAGGAAAGGAGGAGTGAGAGAGGGGAAGGAGGAAGTGAGAGGAAAGAAGGGAGGAGAGAGAGGAGGGGGAAGGAGGAGGAAGGGAGAAAAAGGAGGAATGAGAGAGGAGAGACGGGAAGAGAAGGAGGAAGGAGAAGAGAGCGGAGAAAAGGGAGGAAATGGAGCAGGAGAGAACGGCAGGAGAGAGAGGAGGAAGGAGGAATGAGAGGAGAGAAGAGAGGAGAGAACGAGGAGGAGAGAGGAGGGAGGAGGAGAGAGAGGAGAAAAAGAGAGAATGGAGAGAGGGAGAAAAGGAGGAAATGAGAGGAGAGAACAGAGGAAGAAAGAGGAGGGTAAGGAGAGGGAAAGGAGGGAGAGCAGAGGAGGCGGAAGGAGGAGAGAGAGGAGGGGAAGGAGGAGAGAGAGGAGAGAAAGGGAGGAGAGAGAGGGCAGAAAGGAGGAGAGAGAGGAGGGAAAGGAGGAATGAGAGAAGAGAAAGGAAGGAATGAAGAGGAGAGAACGAGGAGAGAAGAGGAGGGGAGGAAGAAGAGAGGAGGGGAAGGAGGAGAGAGACGGAGAACAAAGAGGAGAGAGAGGAGGGAAAGGAGCAGAGAGAGGAGGGAAAGGAGCAGAGAGAGGAGGAGAAGGAGGAAGAGAGGGGAAGAGGAGCGAGAGAGGAGAGAGGAGGAGCGGAAAGGAGAGAGAGAGGGTGGAGAGGAAGGAGGAGGGAGGGGAAGGAGGAGGAAGGGAGGAGGGGAGAGGAGGAAGAGAGGGGAAGGAGAGGCGAGAGGGGGAAAGGAGAGGAGAGGAGGAGGCAAAGCGAGACATGTTACAGCATACCCCCCAAATCATGGTTCCGCTTATATCTAACTTGTAGCTTTCTAGTATTAACTGGTCAATCCTGAACACAAGACATGGAGTGAAGAAAGTGGTGACGGAGAGTAGAAGAACGAGAGTACGGGGAATGTCAGGTAGAATGGTCCTCCCTGTAGTGGATTCATCCATCCTAAGAGGTTAAAATATTCCTCCAGGAATGTGCTCCGCTTCAACTGGAGCAAGTCAAACCAGCAGTTAATTCTAAACATAATGGGCCTACTATCTCCCACTCAGTGTGGCAAATAGTAAGGTCTGGATGGAACAATGTACACTCTTAGAAAAAAGGCTTCTCAAAAAGGTTCTTCGGCTGCTCCCCAAAGAGAACTCTTTTTGGTTCCAGGTAGAACTCTTTTCGGTTCCAGGTAAACCCTGCTGCGCTGAATATATATAATATATACAGTATATACTACTAGATTCTACCCCCACACCATCAGGCTGCTGAAATAGATACTACTAGATTCGACTGCCAGGGACCATCAGGCTGCTGAATAGTACTACTAAGATTCTAACTCCCAGACCATCAGGCTTGCTGAATAGATATAGCTACTAGGATTCTCCCCCAGACCATCAGCTGCCTGAATACGATACTAACTAGATTCTACCCCAGACCACTCAGGCTGCCTGAATAGATACTACTAGATTTCTACCCCACGACCATCAAGCGTGCTGAATATATACTACTAGATTCTACCCCCAGACCATCAGCTGCTGAAATAGATACTACAGACTTCTACCCCCAGACCATCAGGCTGCGTGAATATATACTACTGATCTCAGAATAGGTCAATTACTCTCAGCACAGACCATCAAGGCTGCTGAATAGATACTACTAGATTCTACGCCCCAGACGCAGTCAGGCTGCTGAATAGATACTACTAGATTCTACCCCCAGACCATCAGGCTGCTGAATAGATACTTACTAGATTCTACTCCAGACCATCAGGCTGCTGAATCAGATACTATAGATTCTCCCGCCACCAGGCCCTGAAAGATAACACAGATTTTCCCAGACACAGCTGACTCTGAATAGATACTACTAGATTCTACCCCAGACCATCAGGCTGCTGAATAGATACTACTAGATTCTACCCCCAGACAATCAGGGCTGCTTGAATAGATACTACGATAGATTCTACCCCCAGACCATCAGGCTGCTGAATACTATATACTAGATTCTACTAGATTCTTACCCCCAGACCATCAGGCTGCTGAATAGATACTACTAGATTCATACCCCAGACCATCAGGCTGTCTGAATAGATACTACTAGATTCTACCCCCAGACATCAGGCTTTCTTGAATAGATACTACTAATTCTACCTCAGACCATCAGGCTGCTGAAATAGATACTACTAGATTCTTACCCCCAGACCACTCAGGCTTGCTGAATAGATTACTACTAGATTCTACCCCCCAGACAAAACATCCAGGCCTGCTGAATAGATTATACTTACTAGATTCTACCCCCAACCATCAGGTGCTGAATAGATATACTCTGACTTAACTCCACCTAGTGCGAATAGTACTAGCAATCTACCATCAGACCATCAGGCCTGCTGAATAGATTACTACTAGATTTACCTCCAGACCAATCAGGCTGCTGATATAGTACTACTAGATTCACCTCCAGACCATCAGGCTGCTGGAATATGATTACTACTAGAGGTTCTAACCTCCAGACCATCAGGCTGCTGAATAAGATACTACTAGATTCTACCCCCAGACCACAGGCTGCTGAATTATATACTACTAGATTCTACCCCAGACCACCAGGCTGCTGAATATGATACTATCTCGATTCCCCCTCAGACCATCAGGCTGCTGAATAATACTACTAGATTCCTAGCACTCCAAGACGCATCAGGCCTGCTGAGATATATATACTAGATTCTTACCTCCAGACCATCAGGCTGCTGAATATACGACTACTTTAGATGTCTCCTCCCAGAACCATCAGGCTGCTGAATAGAATACGTACTAGATTCTACCCCAGACCATCAGGCTGCTTGATGAGTGAGGATATATACTACTAGATTCTACCCCAGACCATCCAGGCCTGCTGGATATAGACTACTAAGATTTCTACCCCCAGACCATGCAGGCTGCCTGGAATAGATACTACTAGATTTTACCCCCAGACCATCAGGCTCGCTGAATAGATACTACCTGATTCTACCTCCAGACCATTCAGCTGTAGAACTGATTCTACCACCATGGGCTTATATATACTACTAGAGTCTACCCCCAGACCATCAGGCTGTCTGAATAGAATTACTATAGATTCTAACCCCAGACCATCAGGCTATGGCTGAATATATACTACATTAGGATTCTACCCCAGACCATCAGGCTGCTGAATATATACTACTAGAGTTCTACCCCCAGAACCATCAGGCTGCGAGATATATACTACTAGATTCTACCCCCAGACAGCAAGGCTGCTGAATAGTATACTACTAGATTCTACCCGCCAAGACCATCAGGCTGTGAATAGTATACTACTAGATTCTACCCCAGACATCAGGCTGCTGAATAGATATACTACTAGATTTCTACCTCCAGACGATTTCAGGCTGTTGAATAGATACTACTAGATTCTACCTCCAGACCATCAAGGCTGCTGAATAGATACTACTCGATTCTACCTCCAGACGTTCAGTGCTGCTGGATATATACTACTAGATTCTACCTCCGACCATCAGGCTGCTGAATAGATATACTACTAGAGTCTACCCCAGCACCATTCAAGCTGGCTGAATAGATACTACTAGATTCTACACCCAGACCATCAGGCTGCTGAATAGATTACTACTAGATATACTACCTCCAGACGCATCGGAGGCTGCCTGAATAGATACTACTAGATTCTACCCCCAGACCATCAGGCTGCTAATAAATACTACTAGATTCTACCCAGACGCATCAGTGCTGCTGAATAGATATACTACTAGATTCTACCCCAAGACATCAGGACTGCTGAATAGATATAGCTACTAGATTCTACCGTCCAGACCATCAGGTCTGAATAGATACTAGCTAGATTCTACCCCAGACATCAGGCTTGCTGGATATATCTACTAAAGATTCTACTCCAGACGATCAGGCTGCTGGATCATATTATACTAGATTCTACCTCCAGACCATCAGCGGCTGAATAGAATACTACTAAGATTCTACCTCCAGACCATCAGGCTTGCCTAAATAGATACTACTAGATTCTACCCCCAGACCACCAGGCTGCTGAATATATACTACTAGATTTCACCCCCAGCATCAGGCTGCTGAACAGATACTACTAGATTCACCTCCAGAACCATCAGGCTGCTGAATAGATACTACTAGATTCTACCCCCAGACCATCAGGCTGCTGGATATATACTACTAGATTCTACCTCCAGACGCATCAGGCTGCTGAATAGATTACTACTAGATTCTACCCCAGACCATTCAGGCTGTGAAGAATAGATATACTACTAGATTCTACCCCCAGACCATCAGGCTGCTGGATATATACTACTAGATTCTACCCCCAGACCATCAGCGCTGCTGGATATATACTACTAGATTCTACCCCCAGACGCATCGAGGCTGCTGAATAGATACTACTAGATTCTACCTCCAGACCATCAGGCTGCTGAATAGATACTACTAGATCTTACCCCCAGACCATCAGGCTGCTGCATATATACTACTAGAGTCTACCCCCAGACCATCAGGCTGCTGAATAATATACTACTAGATTCTACCCCCAGACCATCAGGCTGCTGAATATATACTACTAGATTCTACCCCCAGACGTCACAGGCTGCTGAATATATACTACTAGATTCTACCCCCAACATCAGCGGCTGCTGATATATACTACTAGATTCTACCCCATACCATCAGGCTGCTGAATATATACTACTAGATTCTACCCCCAGACCATCAGGCTGCTGAATAGATATACACTAGATTCTACCCCCAGACCATCAGGCTGCTGAATAGATATACTACTAGATTCTACCTCCAGACGATCAGGCTGTTGAATAGTATACTACTAGATTCTACCCCAGACCATCAGGCTGCTGAATAGATACTACTAGATTCTACCTTCCAGACGATCAGGCTGCTGGAATATACTACTAGATTCTACCTCCAGACCATCAGGCCGCTGAATAGATAACCACTAGAGTCTACCCCCGACCATCAGGCTGCTGAAATAGATACTACTAGATTCTACCCCAGACCATCAGGCTGCTGAATAGATATACTACTAGATTCTACCCCCAGACCATCAGGCTGCTGAATAGATATACTACTAGATTCTACCCCAGACCATCAGGCTGCTGAATAGATATACACTAGATTCTACCCCCGACCATCAGCTGCTGAAGAATACTACTAGAGTTCTACCCCAGACCATCAGGCTGCTGAATAGATTACTACTAGATTCTACCCCCAGACCATCAGGCTGGCACCTGAATAGATACTACTAGATTCTACCCCAGACCCATCAGGCTCGTCTGAATATATACAAATACTAATTCTACCCCCAGACCACCAGGCTGCTGAATATATACTACTAGATCTACCCCCAGACCATCAGGCTGCTGAATAGATACTACTAGATTCTACTAGATTCTACCCCCAGACCATCAGGCTGCTGAAATACATATACTACTATTCTACCCCCAGACCATCAGGCTGCCTGAATATATACTACTAGATTCTACCCCAGACCATCAGGCTGCTAAATAGATATACTACTAGATTCTACCCCCAGACCATCAGGCTGCTGAATATATACTACTAGATTCTACCCCCAGAACCATCAGAGCTGGCTGAATAGATACTACTAGATTCTACCCCCAGAACATCAGGCTGCTGAATATATACTACTAGATTTCTACCTCCAGACCATCAGGCTGCTGAATATATACTACTAGATTCTACCCCCAGACCATCAGGCTGCGAATAAGAATATACTATAGATTCTACCTCCAGACCATCAGGCTGCTGAATAGATACTACTAGATTCTACCTCCAGACCATCAGGCTGCTGAATAGATAACTATAGATCTACCTCCAGACCATCAGGCTGCTGAATAATACTACTAGATTCTACCCCCAGACCATCAGGCTGCTGAATAAGATACTACTAGATTCTACTCCAGACCATCAGGCTGCTGAATATATACTACTAGATTCTACCCCAGACCATCAGGCTGCTGATAGATACTACTTAGATTCTACCTCCAGACCATCAGGCTGCTGAATATATACTACTAGATTCTACCCCAGACCATCAGGCTGCTGAATAGATATACTACTAGATTCTACCCCCAGACCATCAGGCTGCTGAATAGATACTACTAGATTCTACCCCAGACCATCAGGCTGCGAATAGATACTACAGATTCTACCTCCAGACATAGCTGCCTGAATAGATACTATTAGATTCATACCCCAGACCATCAGGCTGCTGAATAGATACTACTAGATTCTACCCCCAGACCATCAGGCTGCTGAATAGATACTACTAGATTCTACCCCCAGACCATCGCTCGTGATTACACATTATTTTTTGAACAGGCACACTGTTTATTCACGCATCGACTACTTTTTGATTTCACACTTTCTCATAGATAAAGTTGGGGCTTGCAGTGTGGGCACGATAGCTATGATAGACCATGCACCCATTGATCTGACTGTTTGAATAGGTCAAGAAAGAGAAAAATGTAAATGTTGGCGAATGAAGACCAGCCTCTTACAGGACAAGGCATTTTGTGAATTCATTAAAACACACATTACAATATTCTTTGAATCAAACAAAAACAGTAAGAATCCGGTACATGTCTTGGAAGCTTTTAAAACATACAGCTGAAGTCGAAAGTTTACATACACTTAGGTTGGACTCATTAAAACTCATTTTTCAACCACTCCTCAAATTTCTTGTTAAACTATAGTTTTGGCAAGTCGGTTAGGAGATCTACTTTGTGCATGATACAAGTCATTTTTCCAACAATTGTTTACAGATGTATTATTTCACTTATAATTCACTGTATCACAATTCCAGTGGGTTAGAAGTTTACATACACTAAGTTGACTGTGCCTTTAAACAGTTTGAAAAATTCCAGAAAATGATGTCATGGCTTTAGAAGCTTCTGATAGGCTAATCTGATAGGCTCCTTTTAGTCAATTGGAGGTGTACCTGTGGATGTATTTCAAGACCTACCTTCAAATTCAGTGCCTCTTTGCTTGACATCAATGGAAAATCAGCCAAGACCTCAGATATTTTTTTTGTAGAACTCCACAAGTCTGGTTCATCCTTGGGAGCGATTTCCAAACACCTGAAGGTACCACTTTCATCTGTATAAACAATAGTACGCAAGTATAAACACCATGGGACCACGTAGCCGTCATACCGCTCAGGAAGGAGACGCATTCTGTCTCCTAGAGATGAACGTACTTTGGTGCGAGAGTGTAAATCAATCCCAGAACAACAGCAAAGGACCTTGTGAAGATTCTGAGGAAACAGGTACAAAGAATCTATGTCCACAGTAAAACGAGTCCTATATATACATAACCTGAAAGGCCGCTCAGCAAGGAAGAAGCCACTGCTCAAAAACCACCATAAAAAAGCCTGACTACGGTTTGCAACTGCACATGGGGACAAAGATTGTACATTTTGGAGAAATGTCCTCTGGTCTGATGAAACAAAAATAGAACTGTTTGGCCATAATGACCATCGTTATGTTTGGAGGATAAAGGGGGAGGCTTGCAAGCCGAAGAACACCATCCCAACCGTGAAGCACGGGGGTGGCAGCATCATGTTGTGGGGGTGCTTTGCTGCAGGAGGGACTGGTGCACTTCACAAAATAGATGGCATCATGAGGAAGGAAAATTATGTGGATATTTTGAAGCAACATCTCAATATATCAGTCAGGAAGTTAAAGCTTGGTCGCAAATGGGTCTTCCAAATGGACAATGACCCCAAGCATACTTCCAAAATTGTGGCAAAATAGCTTAATGACAACAAAGTCAAGGTATTGGAGTGGCCATCACAAAGCCCTGGCCTCAATCCCATAGAAAATTTGTGGGCAGATCTGAAAAAGCGTCTGCGAGCAAGGAGGCCTACAAACCTGACTCAGGTACACCAGCTCTATCAGGAGGAATGGGCCAAAATTCACCCAACTTATTGTGCGAAGGTTGTGGAAGGCTACCCGAAACGGTTGACCCAAGTTTAACAATTTAAAGGCAATGATACCAAATACTAATTGAGTGTATGTAGACTTCTGACCCACTGGGAATGTGATGAAAGAAATAATTAAATGTCAGAAATTGTGAAAAACTGAGTTTAAATGTATTTGGCTAAGGTGTATGTAAACTTCCGACTTCAACTGTACATACGTGGAGTAATGATTCAAATATCAGCTACTATTAAGAAATTAGATAAAAAGAAAATGTAGAAACTTGAAACAGAGCTCCAATGCTAACAACGTTTCTCTGGTAAACCTGACGAAAACCAAGTACCAGCTGATTCACTTTATTAAGTAAAAAAGTTGAATATTCCCTGTACTCTTTCATGCCGTCCCTAGGAGGGTTGCGTCTCTTGAGTGGGTTGAGTTACTGACATGATCTTCCTGTCTGGGTTGCCCCCCCCCCCTTGGTTTGTGCTGTGGTGGAGATCTTTGTGGGCTATACTCGGCCTTGTCTCAGGATTGTAAGTTGGTGGTTGAAGTTATCCCTCTAGTGGTGCGGACGCTGTGCTTTGGCAAAGTGGGTGGGGTTATATCCTTCCTGTTTGGCCCTGTCCGGGGGTATCATCGGATGGGGCCACAGTGTCTCCTGACCCCTCCTGTCTCAGCCTCCAGTATTTATGCTGCAGTAGTTTATGTGTCGGGGGGCTAGGGTCAGTTGGTTATATCTGGAGTACTTCTCCTGTCTTATCCGGTGTCCTGTGTGAATTTAAGTATGCTCTCTCTAATTCTCTCCTTCTCTCTTTCTTTCTTTCTCTCTCTCAGAGGACCTGAGCCCTAGGACCATGCGTCAAGACTACCGGGCATGATGACTCCTTGCTGTCCCCAGTCCACCCAGTCCACCAGTCCACCTCCATTTCTATAAAAGGTTTGCAGAGCAGCTTAGCCCAGAAAGATTGAAAACATTTAACACATCTACTGACACAGGTGAGCTCCCAGCTTCTAATGAGTGATGCAGTAATCATCCTCAGAAAGGCAAAGGATTCCCACGAGTGTGGGAGCTATCGTCCAATTTCTTAGACAAATTGTGATGGAGAATTGTTTTAAAGATGGCCATAGCTCCTAAACTGAATTATGTCATTAGCATGTTACCACTGTCCATACCTGTCTATACCTATAAATCCATAGACAAAATTATTATTGAGTTTGTTTGGGCCAGTAAAAGGGCCAGGATGAAACTAGCGAGATTACAGGCAACGACTGAGAAGAGAAGATTATAGCTCCCAAACATTTAATTATATCAAGAAGCCTTTATAACTGCACAAATAGGCTCGTTCTTTACTGAGAACTCTAATAGGCTCGTTCTTTACTGAGATCTCTAATAGGTTCGTTCTTTACTGAGATCTCTAATAGGCTCGTTCTTTACTGAGAACTCTAATAGGCTCGTTCTTTACTGAGAACTCTAATAGGCCCGTTCTTTTTAACTGAAGAACTCTAAAACTCACAGTCATTCGTTTCTTTTATGAGCTGAGAATCTCTAATAGGCTTCGTTCTTTACTGAGAACTCTAATAGGCTCGTTCTTTACCTGAAATCTAATAGGCTCGTTCTTGGTACTGAGGAATTCTAATAGGCTCGTTCCTTTGACTGAGAACTCTAATGAGGCTCGTTCTTTACTGAGAACTCTCATAGGCTCGTTCTTTACTGAGAACTCTAATAGGCTCGTTCTTTACTGAGATCTCTAATAGGGCCTCGTTCTTTACTGAGAACTCTAATAGGCTCGTTCTTTACTGAGAACTCTAATAGGCTCGTTCTTTACTGAGAACTCTAATAGGCTCGTTCTTACTGAGAACTCTAATAGGCTCGTTCTTTACTGAGAACTCTAATAGCCTCGCTCATCTTACTGAGAACTCTAATAGGCTCGTTTTTATTGAGACTCTAATGGTGTTCTTTACTGAGAACTCTACATAGCTCGTCTTTACTGGAGAACTCTATAAGGCTCGTTCTTTACTGAGAACTCTAATAGGCTCGTTCTTTACTTGAGTAGAGATCTCTAATAGGCCTCGTTCTTTACTGAGAGAACTCTAATAGGTCTCGTTCTTTACTGAGAACTCTAATAGGCTCGTTCTTTACTGAGGAACTAACGTCGTCTTTACTGAGAACTCTAATAGGCTCGTTCTTTACTGAGAACTCCTCCACTAGGCCTGCTTCTTTACTGAGAAACTCTAATAGGCCTCGTTCTTTACTGAGAGAAACTCTAATAGGCTCGTTCTTTATCTTAGCATCACAGGACTCCACTCTTAACTGAGAATCACGCTACCTGATAAGAGATCTCCTCGTTTTACTGGCTCTAGTGATCTTTACTGAATCTTCCTATCATAGGCCTCGTTCTTTACTGAGAACTCTAAATAGGCTTCTAACTGAGACCTTGCGCTCTTCTTTACGAGACCTCTAATGCGCTCGTCTAACGTTCTGCTAGCGTTCTTACTGAGAACTCTATAGGCTCGTTCTTACTGGAGCAACTCAATAGGCTCGTTCTTTACTGAGAACTCTAATAGGCTCTGTTTCTTACTGAGAACTCTAATAGGCTCGTTCTTTTTACTGAGAACTCTAATAGGCTCGTTCTTTACTGAGAACTCTAATAGGCTCGTCTTCTTGAGAACTCTAATAGGCCCTTTCTTTACTGAGAACTCTAATAGGTCGTTCTTTAACTGAGAATCTAATAGGCTCGTTCTTTACTGAGAACTCTAATAGGCTCGTTCTTTACTAGAACTCTTACTCGTTTTTACTGAGACTCTAATAGGCCGTTCTTTACTGAGAACTCTAATAGGCTCGTTCTTTACTGAGAACTCTAATAGGCTCGTTCTTTACTGAGAACTCTAATAGGCCCGTTCTTTACTGAGATCTCTAATAGGCTCGTTCTTTACTGAGAACTCTAATAGGCTCGTTCTTTACTGAGAACTCTAATAGGTTTGTTCTTTACTGAGAACTCTAATAGGCTCGTTCTTTACTGAGATCTCTAATAGGCTCGTTCTTTACTGAGACACTCTAATAGGCTGTCTTTACTGAGAACTCTAATGGCTCGTTCTTTAATTGAGAACTCTAATAGCCTGTTCTTTACTGAGAACTCTATAAGCTCGTTCTTTACTGAGAACTCTAATAGGCTCGTTCTTTACTGAGAACTCTAATAGGCTCGTTCTTTACTGAGAACTCTAATAGGCCTGTTCTTTACTGAGAACTCTAATAGGCTCGTTCTTTACTGAGACTCTAATCAGGCTCGTTCTTTACTGAGAACTCTAATAGGCTCGTTCTTTACTGAGAACTCTAAATAGGCTGTTCTTTACTGAGAACTCTAATAGGCTCGTCTTTACCTGAGAACTCTAATAGGCTCGTTCTTTACTGAGAACTCTAATAGGCTCGTTCTTTACTGAGATCTTCTAATAGCTCGCTATGAGACTCTAATAGGCTCGTTCTTTACTGAGATCTCTAATAGGCTCGTTCTTACTGAGAACTCTAATAGGCTCGTTCTTTACTGAAAACTCTAATAGGCTCGTTCTTTACTGAGACTCTATAAGGCTCGTTCTTTACTGAGAACTCTAATAGGCTCGTTCTTTACTGAGATCTCTAATAGGCTCGTTCTTTACTGAGAACTCTAATAGGCTCGGTTCTTACTGAGAACTCTAATAGGCTCGTTCTTTACTGAAACTCAATAGCCGTTCATTTAAACTGAGAACTCTAATAGGCTCGTTCTTTACTGAGAACTCTAATAGGCTCGTTCTTTACTGAGAACTCTAATTTGGGTGGACATGGAGGAAGAACTTAACCCCCCATTCCGAGCATCAGATTATTTGAGTCAACAACAGGTGGGACTGCAGAATCCAATAATGTCCCATAAAAAAAAACATATATGGAGTCAGATTCATTAGAGAGAGAGACATCTTCACCTTTCCTGACAAGCTTTGCTTCGTAATGGAACAAGCCTACATTGAAACTAGGGGGACACATGGTTTTCTGGAAAGGTTGGTCTAGAAAGGGTATAAAGAACATTGGTTGTCTGTTTCAAGAAAACTTGTTTACCTCTTTTGAAGAACTAAAGTCCAAGTATAATTTACAGAAACAAGACTTTTGGAGATATCTCCAGTTTAGAGATTGTATTTTTTAAGATAGGACAGAGTAACAACAAATTATCTGTACATTCTGATGTGTATTAAGATATAAATCCTTTGCATATTCCCACATTCCCACATACACAGGGCTTATAAATAGCCACCTTATAGGTTGATTTAATGGAACTTGTAAGGGCCTAAAGGCCGTATGGTAAGAAGACCTGGAAGTAACTTACACAACATGCTTACCACTTTGAAGATGCAAAATGTTTTTTTAATGTGAAACAAACCAGAAATAAGACAAAAAAACTGAACTTGAGCGTGTATAACTATTCACCCCCCATCAATATTTTGTAGAGCCACCCTTTGCAGCAATTACAGCTGCAAGTCTCTTGGGGTATGTCTCTATACGTTTGGCACATCTAGCCACTGGGATATTTGTCCATTCTTCAAGGCAAAACTGCTCCAGCTCCTTCAAGTTGGATGGGTTCCGCTGGTGTATAGCAATCTTTAAGTCACACCACAGATTCTCAATTGGATTGAGGTCTGGGCTTTGACTAGGCCATTCCAAGACATTTAAATGTTTCCAACCACTCGAGTGTTGCTTTAGCAGTATGCTAGGGTCATTGTCCTGCTGGAAGGTGGACCTCCGTCTGTCTCAAATCTCTGGAAGACTGGTTTCCCTCAAGAATTCCCTGTATTTAGCGCTATCAATCATTCCTTCAATTCTGACCAGTTTCCCAGTCCCTGCTGATGGAAAAACATCCCCACAGCATGATGCTACCACCACCATGCTTCACTGTGGGGATGGTGTTCTCAGGGTGATGAGAGGTGTTGGGTTTGTGCCAGACATAGCATTTTCCTTGATGGCCAAAAAAAGCTCAATTTTAGTCTCATCTGCCCAGAGTACCTTCTTCCATATGTTTGGGGAGTCTCCCACATGCCTTTTGGCGAACACCAAACATGTTTGCTTATTTTCTTCTGGCCATTCTGTCGTAAAGACCAGCTCTATGAAGTGTACAGCTTAATGTGGTCCTATGGACAGATACTCTAATCTCCGCTGTGGAGCTTTGCAGCTCCTTCAGGGTTATCTTTGGTCTCTTTGTTGCCTCTCTTATTAATGCCCTCCTTGCCTGGTCTGGGACTTTTGGTGGGTGGCCCTCTCTTGGCTGGTTTGTTGTGGTGCCATATTCTTTCCATTTTTTAATAATGGATGTAATGGTGCTCCGTGGGATGTTCAAAGTTTTTGATATTTTTTTATAACCCAACCCTGATCTGTACTTCTCCACAACTTTGTCCCTGACCTGTTTGGAGAGCTCCTTGGTCTTCATGGTGCAGCTGGCTTGGTGGTGCCCCTTGCTTAGTGGTGTTGCAGACTCTGGGGCCTTTCAGAACAGATGTATATATACTGAGATGTGACAGATCATGTGACAGATCATGTGACACTGAAATAAAGTCCACCTGTGTGTAATCTAACTAATTATGTGACTTCTGAAGGTAATTGGTTGCACCAGATCTTATTTAGGGGCTTCATAGCAAAGGGGGTGAATACATATGCACATACCACTTTTCCGTATTTCTTTTTAATTATATATTTCTTTTAACAGTAATTTTTTTCATTTCACTTCACCAATTTGGACTATTTTGTGTATGTCCATTACATGAAATCCCACCCAAAATCTATTTAAATGACAGGTTGTAATGCAACAAAATAGGAAAAACGCCAAAGGGGGGGTGAATACTTTTGCAAGTCACTAGTAGTAGTACAACAGATGTTCCTCCCTATGAGAGATGCCCGGTTCAAACTGATTCAATGTAAAGTGTTCAATAGGATTCATTGGACTCCTCCGAGGTTGAACAGAATAGGTTTTGATAGAATCCAGTCTATGCTGGAGATGTCAGTCAAGTACAGGTGACATAAACCATACCTTTTGGCTGAAGGTAATGGAAAAGATTTGGGATATTCTGGGTACAACAATACCTGCAAATCCTGCTATGCTATTACTGAATATCACTAAGGATATTGATAGACTGAGAAGCTCATGTTTCAACTGGCTAAAAGTTGATCACAGCCACAAGAGTTAGACACTGGAGGGAGAAGAACCCTCCCTTATATAAGGAATGGTACATAGCCTTGGCAGAAACAACTGATATGAAAGATTGATTTATAACATTTATGGCAAACTCAATATCTTTTCTGACATCTGGGGACAGTTTCTCTCAGAGAGAGAAAGAGAAAACAATATGTAATGGCCTGATAGACTACAGACAATCAAATCAGATGTTATTGTTCACATACACGTGGTTAGCAGATGTTAATGCGAGTGTAGCGAAATGCTTGTGTTTCTAGCTCTGACAGTGCAGTAATTTCTAACAAGTAATCTAACAATTCCACAACTACCTAATACACACAAATCTAAAAGAGATGGAATAAGAATATATACATCTAAATATATGGATGAGCGATGACTGAGTGGGATAGACAATAGATGGTATAAAATACAGTATATACATATGAGATGAGTAATGTAAGATATGTAAACATGATTAAAGTGGCATTATTTAAAGTGACTAGTGATCCATTTATTAAAGTGGCCAAGGATTTGAGTCTGTATGTAGACAGCAGCCTCTCTGTGTTAGTGATGGCTGTTTAACAGTCTGATGGCTTTGAGATTGAAGATATTTTTCAGTCTCTTGGTCCCAGCTTTGATGCACCACTATTGACCTTGCCTTCTGGATGGTAGCAGGGTGAGCAGGCAGTGGCTCGGGTGGTTGWTGTCCTTGATGATCTTTATGGCCTTCCTGTGACATCGGGTGCTGTAGATGTCCTGGAGGGCAGGTAGTTTGCCCCCGGTGATGCGTTGTGAAGACCACACCACCATCTGGAGAGCCTTACGGTTGTGGGCGGAGCAGTTGATACAGCCTGACAGGATGCTCTCAATTGTGTATCTGTAGAAGTTTGTGAGCCATGACCAGGATCTGCCAGAGCCTGTTGTTCATTTGTTGTTCATTTGTCTCTGATTGAGAGCTATATTTAGGCAGCCATATTCATTGGGTATTTGGGGGGTAATTGTCTATGTCTAAACGTTAGTAGCTTGTGTCTGCACTTTCGTTTTGTAGCTTCACGGTCGTTTGTTGTTTTTGTTAGTTTGTCATAGTGTTTCATTTCGTGTTTCATCTTCGTCTAATAAAAAAATATGTATTCGTATCACGCTGCGCCTTGGTCCTCTCTTCCACATCAAGACGATCGTGACACTCTGCAAGGTTTTGTATATCTTCCCTATCATATGAACATCATTTTATGACACAAATACCACTATATCATAACTTTTTAGATCCAGTAAATTGTTGAGTGCATTTTCTGAAAAAAAATATGTTATCAATTCTTGAATATCTTTTCTTACATTGAGAAAAAAAGTAATAGCATTTTGTAGTGTGAAATAGTAATCTCCAGAAGGAAATCCTCACTTTTCAGTTTGCTGCAGCTAGTTTTATCTCTGCAGTTAAAGACTCAATCATGGACACTTTCAGACACTTATGGCTGCTTCACGTGATGTATCGTTGTCTCTAACTTTTGCCCTTTGTGCTGTTCTGTCTGTGCCTAACAATGTTTGTGCTGCTGCCATGTTGTGCTGCTACCATGTTGTGTTGTTACCATGCTGTGTTGTCATGTGTTGTTGACATGCTGTGTTGTTGTCTTAGGTTTCTCTTTATATAGAGTTGTGGTGTCTCTCTTGTTGTGATGTGTGTTTTGTCCTACATTTTTATTTTTAATCCCAGCCACCATCCGCGTAGGAGGCCCTTTGCCTCTTGGTAGGCTGTATTTGTAAGTAAGAATTGTTTGTTTAATTGACTTGCCTAGTTAAATAAACAAAAAAATGTGTAGAGATTACATTTACCAGCTTGAATTCTATTCTACCCTACATTCTATTGGCGAACATGCAATCACTGGAGAATAAACTGGACAAGCTCCGTTCAAGACTATCCTATCAATGTGATCTGAAGAACTCTAATATCCTGTCACTCTGATTCGGGGCTGAACAAGGACATGGAAAATATACATCTAGCTGTTTTTTCTATACATCGACAGGACAGAACGGCAGCATCGGGCAAACTTAGGGGGGGTGGTGTGTGTCTCTTTGTAAACCACAGCTGGTGCATAATCTCTAATGTTAAGGAAGTCTGGAGGTTCTGCTCTCCTGAGTTAGAATACCTCATGACAAGCTGTAGACCATACTATTTTCCAAGAGCGCTTTCATCTATATTTTTCGTAGCTGTCTACTTACCACCACAAGCTTCAGGACTGTTTCCCAATCAGAAGCCATGGATTTCAGGCAACTTCCACGCTGAGCTAAAGGCTAGAGCTGCTGCTTTCAAGGAGCGGGACACAAATCCGTGCACTTATAAGAAATCTCACTACGCCCTCCGACGAACCATCAAACAGGTAAAGTATCAATACAGGACTAAGATGGAATCCTCCTGCACTGGCTCTGACGCTCATCGTATGTTGCAGGCTTGCAAACTATCACGTATTACAAAAGTAAACCCAGCCGTGAGCTGACCAGTGATATGAGTCTAGCAGACGAGCTAAATGCCTCATATGCTGGATTCAAGGCTAGAAACACTAAATCTAGCATGAGAGCACTAGCTGTTCCGGACGACTGTGTGATCACGCTCTTCGTAGACGACGTGAGTAAGACCTTGAAACAGGGCCAGACGGAATACCAGGGATATGTACTCAGAGCATGCGCTGATCAGCTGGCAAGTGTCTTCACTGACATTTTCAAACTCTCCCTGACCTGGTTCTTAATACCTACATCTTTCAAGCAGACCACCATAGTCCCTGTGCACAAGGACACCAAGGTAACCTGTCTAAATGGCTATGCCCCGTAGCACTCACATCTGTAGCCATGAAATGCTTTGAAAGGCTRGTCATGCTTCACATCAACACCATCATCCCAGAGACCCTGGACCCACTTCAATTCGCATACCGCTCCAACAGATTCACAGATGATGCAATCTCAATCGCACTCCTCACTGCCCTTTCTCACCTTGACAAAAGGAACACCTATGTGAGAATGCTGTTCACTTACTACAGCTCAGTGTTCAACACCATAGTGCACTCCAAGCTCATCACTAAGCTAAGGACCCTGGGACTAAACACCTCCCTCTGCAACTGGATCCTAGACATCCTGACGGGCCGCCCCCAGGTGGTGAGGGTAGGCGACAACACATCAGCCACGCTGAACCTCAACATGGGGGCCCCTCAGGGGTGTGTGAGCACGCCCCAATTCACATCGACAGGGCTGTAGTGGAGCGGGTCGAGAGCTTCAAGTTCATTGGTACCCACATCACTAAGGACCTATCATGGTCCAAACACATAAACTAGGTCATGTAGAGGGCACGACAGCAACTCTTCCCCCTCAGGAGGTTGAACAATGTTGTGCTGGTAATATGGGTCAGAACTTTTGACCAGGTYGAGCAAGAAGCAAGCCGTTTCTGCTGAAGTAATGCTACAACTCTGATGCTAACGAAGCTGCACTCGCTTGTTTCTCTAGGGCACTTGGAAAGAGCGATACAGCGAAGCCTTATCATTACAACAACAATTATTATCTGGGAGATTTTTTTTCAGAGGATAATATTAACCATGTTACAGGGAGGATAAATATACATGTTACAGGGAGGATAATATAACCATGAGTTACAATGGAGGATAATATAACCATGTTAACGGGAGGATTAATATAACCCATGTTACAGGGAGGATAATTAACCATGTTACAGGGAGGATAATAGAACCATGTTACAGGAGGATATATACATGTTCAGGAGATAATAATAACCATGTTACAGGGAGGTGGATATAACCATGTTACAGGGAGGATAATATAACCATGTTACAGGGAGGATAATATAACCATGTTTATCAGGGAGATAATAAACCATGTTACAGGGAGGTATATTATAACATGGTTACAGGGGAGGATAATATAACCATGTTACAGGGAGGATAATATAAACCATGTACAGGGAGGATAATATAACCATGTAACGGGAGGGGTGATAGTATAAACCATGTTACAGGGAGGCATAGATGTAACCATGTAACAGGGAGGGGTGATATAACCCATGTTACAGGGAGGATAATATAACCATGTTACAGGGAGGATAATATAACCATGTTACAGGGAGGATAATATAACCATGTTACAGGGAGGATAATATAACCATGTTAACGGGAGGGGTGATATAACCATGTTACAGGGAGGATAATATAACCATGTTACAGGGAGGATAATATAACCATGTAACAGGGGAGGGGTGATATAACCATGTTTACAGGGAGGATAATTAACCATGTAACAGGGAGGGTGAATATAACCATGTTACAGGGAGGATAATATAACATGTAACAGGGAGGGGTGATATACCATGTTACAGGGAGGATAATTAACCATGTTAACAGGGAGGGGATATAACCATGTTACAGGGAGGATAATATAACCATGTTTACATTAGGGAGGATAATATAACCATGTTACAAGGGAGGATAATATAACCATGTTACAGGGGGGATAATATAACCATGTTACAGGGAGGAGGTGATATAACCATGTTACAGGGAGGATAATGTAACCATGTAACAAGGAAGGGGTGATATACACATGTTACAGGAGGATAATATACCATGTTACAGGGAGGATAATATAACCATGTTACAGGGAGGATAATATAACCATGTTACAGGGAGGATAATATAACCATGTTACAGGGAGGATAATGTAACAATGTTACAGGGAGGGTGATTAACATGTTAGGGATAATGAACCATGTAACAGGGAGGGTGATATAACCATGTTACAGGGAGGATAATAACCATGTTTCAGGGAGGGGTGATATAACCATGTTACAGGGAGGATAAATATAACCAGTTAACGCGGAGGATAATATAACCATGTTACAGGGAGGATAATATAAAACCATGTTACAGGGAGGATAAATATAACCATGTTACAGGGAGGATAATATACCATGTTACAGGGAGGATAAATATACCAATGTTACGGAGGATAATATAACCATGTTACAGGGAGGATAATATAACCATGTTACAGGGAGGATATATAACCATGTTACAGGGAGGATAATATAACCATGTTACAGGGAGGATATATAACCATGTTACAGGGGAGGATATATAACCATGTTACAGGAGGGGTGATATAACCATGTTACAGGAGGATGATATAACCATGTTACATGGAGGATAATATACCATGTTACAGGAGGATAATATAACCATGTTACAGGGAGGGGTGATAAACCATGTTACAGGGAGGATAATATAACCATGTTACATGGAGGATAATATAACCATGTTACAGGGGAGGATAATATAACCATGTTACAGGAGGGTGATATAACCATGTTACAGGGAGGATATATAACCATGTTACATGGAGGATAATATAACCATGTTACAGGGAGGATAATATAACCATGTTACAGGGAGGATAAATAACCATGTTACAGGGAGGTAATATAACCATGTTACAGGGAGGGTGATATAACATGTTACAGGGAGGATAGTATAACCATGTTACATTCTGGGCCATCACATATTCTGGGCTCTAAAGTGTGCATATGCCGCCAAAATATTTGCTTTACCAGGAATTCTAATTCTGAGACTA